>NW_008795041.1:6022545-6034459 GCF_000699145.1 Aptenodytes forsteri | reverse complement strand
AGAATAGAATAGAATAGAATAGAATAGAATCTGATATCATCTTAAAAGAGGGCCCACAAGCAAATTGTTGAGGTTGCCATGATAATTACTGAGTGAAGTTCTATGGCTTGTACTGTTCAGAAGACCTTTTTTAATGAATGGCCTTTTCTGATCTCAAAAAACATGGATTTTCAGCAGCTATAAATCCATATATACCCACTGCCCTCAGCAGACCCTCCTTGATTTATACTGGACAAAGATCTGATTCAAAGAAACTAAAAGGTCTCTATGCCATTACAAATCTCTTAAACCATTCACTGATTGGTGATAGCATTTTGTTTCTACCTTTTATCCATTTCAGAAGTGCCTGCACTAAACAGTTATTTTTAATAATAGGAATTCATTTAAGGATTAATTAAAATTAGTTAATTAATTGTAAAGCTCTATAATTCAATTCATTTAAGGATTAATTAAAATTAGTTAATTAATTGTTCTATTAATTATAATTCCCTGGAAAGAATAATTTGAGATAATTTCTCTGAATGTTGCCTTCTGAAGGGCTTCAGAAACTATTTTTCTGTAAAATATTACTCAGTGAAAATCTGAAGAGATTTTGGACATATCATCTGCACCTTGTTTTCTGAGTCAACCTTAACGGTAAAGACAATCTTCCTGAACTTAGAGAGTTAGGTGGCTTAAGAACTACTTTTTGTGAGAAGAGGGCATAAAACTGAGTTAGTTGCAGAACATGGAGGAAAATATGAAATCATGGAGAAGTTATTTAATTATTTATTCATTTATTGCTAATGCCTTGCAGCTCTGTATCAAATCATACAAAAGAGAAAAAAAGTTTTCAAACAAAGATGCCACTTGTACTTTTCTCATGTTTTCTTCAACCATCACTATTATTTCTTAGCTTCATCAACTTATTTTCAACATATTTTATTTTAAGGACTATTGGTTAGTTTTATAGAATTTTAATAAGTGTCAGGCTGTTATTGATAGAAAGATTTTGACTTCAGTGAAATATAGATATGGGCAGAGATACTTTTGGTGTGTGACCCATTACTGATGGAAGTTAAAGGCATTGCACAATATTTTATTTCATCTGAGATGTGCCTTCTAAGGTGTAGCATGTCAAATAAAAAAGCTAGCTTGCAATCTGTTTGTCACTTCACTGAGAGGTACACCAGTCCTCACAAAATGCTGACTTCTATTAATTTGATAGTACTATATGTACTATATCTGATCTACAGTTACTAAAATTTTTATCTGTCAGAAATAACATATAAGTAATGCAAATTATTATGATATTTCTTGTTCTTCTACTATATATATGTGTGTTTGGAAAACAAATAGTCAAATAAAGTTATATGCATCATTTCTTGTCAGAAAACTACATGCATGAAACTACATGCTCTAAAATTAAATAACAAGACTGCCAAGATGAAACATATGGTAGACAGAAATTATATAAGTAAAAACCATATTTATACAGAGATGTGGGTTAAAAATAGTTTATAGTTTTTAGCAAGCTAGATATAGAACTGTATGCATGGTCAGACTACATATATTAATTCACCACACGTATAAAACTTCATGGGGAATAAGGGACTGCAAGCTGGTCTTGTAGCAAAGATCAGAACTGAGCCAATGGTTTGTAGTCTATTTTTTATGAATTCTCTAGAGTGACAAATTTCAATACAGAAATTTCAAGTCTCCCTTCTCATTTTCCTCAAAATTTCTTCCAAGGAAAAAAAGAAATAATTCCAGCAAGCTGTTCATCACAGCTTCAAACTCTAGTGTAAAATGCCTCATTCAAATCCATAGTTTAAGGCACAAACCTCACTCATCTTCATTGGCCTGGCATTTGTAAGAAAGGCAATATCTGGTGCTGCTCTTGTAGCTGGTATGGCTTTGCTTTATTTGCTTGAGCTCAGACTGGAGGGACATGAGGAATCAGGACACAATAAGGAGGATAGGAATCCTTCAGGATATGCAGCCAACTCAAATGCATAAAGGTCATGCTCATTTATTATTTAGCTTATCACTAGGAAACTCATACGAGAAAAGCTTCTTAGAATTTGTAAACGCTACACTACCTTTATTAGACTGATCCTAAGGGAGCAGTGCAGTGGAACTGATGCAGAGGAAATATGTACATAACTAGAAATACAGGTGTTAACAATATTATGCACTGATATGGGGGTGGATAGAGCAGTTAAAACATTACTGACTTCACTGGTCATGAATGAATGTCTACAAGATTATTCCATGGAAACACTAAAATAAATCTTTAGGGCATAAGAACAGGAATTATTTCCTGGGGGGAGAGGTAATTAAGTCTGCAGAAAGCTCATGAAAAATGTGGATGCTTTAATAAAATGAGAGAGACAGGAAGAGAGAAATAGGGAGAAAATACTGGCATAGCTTTAAAAACTAGAAATACCAAAAAGGATTTTGTGAAGAAAAGTATGTGTCTTGGACAAACTGCTACTGTCCATTACATTGGTGTAAATATGGAATCATCACAATGTAATTTATATTAGGATAGGCAAGTATTGCATTATAAGAGACTGAAAGCACAGATTGTGTTTTTTAGTCATTCATTCCATAGAAACCAAAATAAATCTCAAGAAGGAAAGTGCAGCATGTGACTGGATCCAATATGTTTGATTGGGATAAACAGATCTGAAAGAATGAGAAAGGTGAAAGAGCAATGATGGGACACAAGCTATCAGTGCAGGGATGTTCATATGGATTTCCTGAAATTAGTTCTGAAACAGTCACAAACTCTGTGCTGCTGTTAAGCAGCTGCCAAAGTCACATCTGTTCTTCTCAGGTACACCTGCATTTCTAAAATAATTCAGAGAGACTTCTGGACTGTGAAGTTTGGATGTCAGATTGGTGAAAATCCATTTTTATGGAAGCAGTCCAAGATTCAGTGCACAGCAGCAATAATTTATTGTAAATCACAAAAAGTTAGGTCTCCTAGCCTTATCATAATGATTTGCTACAACAGCCCTCCACAGTTATATGTAGACTAAGTCTGCACTACCGAAAGGCATTTTGTATTCTTGATACTATGAAGTTATTTCTTGAGGTAAGTAAATCTTGTGTGATATGGTCCTGCCTTCCATATGGACTGCAATAAAATCACAGGGTATCACCAGTGTCTTTTCCTTTTGCACATATTAAAGAACTAATTTGCAATGTGAATTTGCATTGTTCTAATAGAAATCTACCAGGGTTGCTAGAGCAAGCAGCTTGTACTGGGAGATGCCTCCAAGTGGGAGCTTTCCAATTAAAAGTTTGCTGGATTCCAACAAATCAGAAAGATGAGCCACAGGAAAATCTCATTGGAGCTGTTCTAGTGTTTGCAAATTGATTTCTAGACAGATAAATGCCTTGACACACCAAGGGAAGAAATCTGTATAGACTTACAGAAAATGAAATAACTAACCTAGTGTTTTGTTGTTTTGGTTTTTTGTTTTTGTTTTTTTCCGGGGGTGAGGTGGGTGGGTTTTTGTCTGGTTGTTTTGGGGTTTTTTTTCCATTTGTTTGTTTGTTTCTAATTTAAACTTTCAATAATGGCCTTACTTGTCTAAAAGAAGTCTATAAAGATTTGTAGTCCCTGAAAGCCCTAATTCTGTGAAAGGTTGTGGCAGAAACTCAACAAATAGTATTCTATCTTTTTCACTCACATTTTGATTCCTTTTTTCTAGTGATTGCACATGGTTTCTATCCTCAGGAAACATTATTTCCAAGTTTGAAGATAACAGGACATGATGCCTTGAATATGTGAGAAGTTTTTTTGCTTTGGGGAATATCTCCACTACTTTTTAGAACTGTTTGTCTTAAACGTATCTTGGTCTATAAACATTTTTTTAAAATTCTGTGATACTTAATGCAAATTGCTATTAATAAGATTCCCTTTTTATGATTATTTAGGAGTGGAACTTGGAAAGTGATTTAAGATTGTTGTCAATGGGTTTGTGAAACATTAAAATTATGTCAGATTCCAAGTATATCTAAATGTGTTTTGATGTCAACTGTTCCTTGAGGGTACTACCACATTGATTATTACATGTTTTGGGAGTATAATGGAACAACTAAATTAACATGGTTGCTAAAGAATTGCTCTTGTTTCCTCCTTACTGCTCTTTTCCTGCTACTTGTGTGTCCTCTATTGAGAAAGCATACACACCTTGCAGAAAATCTAGGGGAAGGACAGATTCTGAAACTTGAGAACAATCAGTTTGATGCCAGGTTTAGTTAAGAAATTATGTCTTCCATTACTAAATTTAAAGGGATTCTTATAACATATATAAGGAAGAAGTTTAAATATATCTGTTAATTTCTTATCCAGTACTTTTATAGAACTTAGCTTTTTGTGATTAAAATCATAAAGCTTGCTTTCGCAGCTCATTTTTATTAGTTTTATCAATTTATGGTTTGTGCTCTGTTATCTGAGCTTTTAATTCCTACCAACAATGTCAAACTGCTTTTTTGATAAAACCTGAATACTAATAACTTGCATTTTCTTTGATAAAAAGAAACTTGTTTTGTGATAATTTCATCTAAAATAAATACCATTTCTGTCTTGCATAGTGTTTGCAGATTTTTTCTATGTAATTTTTGTTGCACTGGTCTTCATCTTTCAACTTTTCAACTTTTTAAACTTTCTTAATTAATAATTTTCATAAATTCTAATGATTTTTTTTTTTTTCCTGGAATGGTGTTAGCTAGCACATACTTATATATTTATGCCAATGTACCTGTGACATCTAATTGATTAAGATTTACATTCACTTAACGGGTCTTTCCAGAACATTTTGTTTTCACAATATATTAAACCATTCTATCATAAATACCAAACCACATTCTTTTTTTTTTTTTTCTTTTTTTTTTTTTTTATTTCAGACTTGAAGAAGGCTTCAAAACTTTCTTTTCTGACACGGCAAGTCAATTCATCATTTTTTATGTTCTCTCAGTGGGCTCCCTGTATAATACATGAAGAATTCTTCTCTATACATGTAGTAAATGGCTCTGGGAATTTTATGTAACATTAAACTGTGCATAATTTGAACACAAGCATTCAAGGCTTTTTGTAAAAAAAGGTGTCACTAAGGACACAATTAATTGCTATGGCCTGAGCATCTGAAGAGGAGCCAGTTCATGATCCTGTTCCCACTTCCACCACTGGTTTCCTGTATGTTCTTCAGCTAGCTGTTTGACTTTTTAATGGGTTATTTCCCTGTCAGTGAGAAAGAAGGGAGTTACTTGTAAACATAAGTGGGAAGATACATCTCTAAGTGTTAATCAGATGAAAGGAATTACACTATTTCATTATCAGTTGATTGAGCTCTCAATGCTGAGTAATAGCGTCAGTGGTGTTATTCAAAGTATTTTAGAATAACAGCCTGCAATAATATCTCTTAGACAAGTATTAGTCATATGCAAGCGCTATTATTGAATTTTGTTTTTACTTGATATCTCATTAAAAATAAATCAACCTCTTTTGGTGGCTGCTTTGTCTGTTCATGTGTTGAGTAAAATAGAATATCACTTCTTTAAATGAACCTTCAAATTAGATTTTCAGGAAGTTGCTTTTAGAAAATACATGCAGATTAGCTAAGAACACCGAAATATAAAAATATGGAAACCAGAAGTATAAGTACAGCTTACCTATACTGGAATTATCAAGCTTGTGCTCTGTGTTCATCTTGAATGATGTGGATGAGATATCTGAATGGCAGTAATACTACTTCCACTTCTAGATTATCTGTTTAAATCTAGTGCAAATCACTGCTCATCAAAACTCACCATGCTTAGTGCTTAGGATCTTGAGCTGACTTGCTTCTAGCAAGTTGAATTAGATTGTTATTCACAAAATCAAAACTGATCTTTGAATAAGGAAAGCCTCAACAAAAAGGTGAAGTCTGAGCTTATTAAACTTACTTAGGGAAGCTCATTGAAATATACTGTTCAGCTATTTGTCTCTTTTTTTCTTTTTTTACTTTTTTAAGTAACAAAAAAGACAAGTTAGTCTTTCTAATACTCAGCCTATTTCAATATTCCTGTTCCCATCTCCTAGTGCTGGTCAGGGTGGGAGGACAAAGTGTAGAATTTTGTATTTCTGCTGTCCGTGTTGTACTTTTCCTCATTAAAATATAGCATTTGTTTCCTATAAACACCTTCTCTATATCAATGTTTAATATCAAATTTACCAATGAAAATACAAATATTAATTTTCACCCAGAGAAGGTTATATTCTTTTTTGCACTCACTAACATACTAGTTATTATGAGATATATGCACATATGAAAGAAAAGAAGGCCAGAAGGCATTTTTTTCCTTATTCACAGAGGTATGTGTTGTTACACATGGGAAAGATAAGGAGTTGAATTGATTAGAAGGTACAATATTTTTTTTAATTATGTAATTTCAGTACAATAATATTTTTATTTTGTACATTTGTACAAAATACCACTGAACTCCTATGTAAGTGATAGTTATATATGAATAGCTCTGCAGCTCTTTGAAAATCTCTTTGAAACTCAAAACCTCTCTGAAACTTTGTGTGGTGGATCTCAGATCTAAAATTCTACCTTTCTTGCATGACTAGAAATCTGTACATCAAAGGTGAGAGGAACTGTTATCCTCATTTTATATTGCTGCTATAAAGGACCAGAAATGACTATCTGATAGTAGAATTGTAAGAAGAAAACTGTCAGTGACACCACAGGTTGAAAAAGAGAAGCTTACAAGAAAATGCATTCACTGTTTTAGCTTAGATAGCCCCGTGTCATAATTGTCATGAATTTCTTTAATAACAAATGTCAGACAAAAAGTATTAAAGTTGTACACAAAGAACTGTTCACTGTTCAGAAGTGCAATTTGCAGAATCTCTGAACTCCATCAAAGTAAAATCAATTTCCACAGAGCAAAGGTACTTCTCAATGAAGGTCAAACTTCAACTTTCTGTTTCTAATTGTTTTGGCACTAGAGCTGTTTAAATACCTAAATAGAAAGAAAAGAAAATCCAACAACATGTAATTGCAGGATTTCTTCTTTTATAACTGAAAAAGAACTGTAGGCAAGAAATACAGAAGCTGAGCTCATTGTCAGTAAACACTAACTCCAGAAAAAAAATATTGGTTTAGACCTCTAAGCCTATCATTGGAGGTCTGTGAATGTGACTTGAAAAATATGAAGGACTCTATATTTAAATGATGTGGCAATACTCAGTATATTTTACTTATTTTGTTAGAATATGTTAAATACTTTTTCCTGACCCAAAAGGTGGTGGCCTTCCAAAAGGCTACTGATGTAGGTAATATAACTGAAATTCTAGTAAAAAATGACTCAACCCCACCCATGTTTAGTTCCAGGTGAGAAATATCTTTGTTGTATACACACTTTTACTTTTTTCAGCATGGACAGAAGTCAGTATGATCATGTTAAAGAGGCACTAAACTGAAAAACAATTTCTAATGTATACAGATGCACTATATCATACCAACAAAGCCAAGTGCAAGATCCTGCACCTGGGTCAGGGCAATCCCCAATATCAATACAGGCTGGGGCATGAGTTGATTGAGAGTAGCCCTGCGGAGAAGGACTTGGGGGTACTGGTGGATAAAAAATGGGACATGAGCCGGCAGTGTGCGATTGTAGCCCAGAAGGCCAATCGTATCCTGGGCAGCATCCAAAGCAGCGTGGCCAGCAGGTCGTGAAGAAAGGCTGAGAGAGTTGGGGTTATTCAGCCTGGAGAAGAGAAGGCTTTGGGGAGACCTTCTTGCAGCCTATCAGTACTTAAAGGGGACTTATAAGAAAGAGAAAGAGAGTTTTTACCAAGGCTTGTTGTGACAGGACAAGAGGTAATGGTTTTAAACTAAAAGAGAGTAGATTTAGATTAGATATAAGGAAGAAATTATTTACGATGAGGGTGGTGAGGTACTGGAACAGGTTTCCCAGAGAAGTTGCAGATGCCCCATCATTGGAAGTGTTCAAAGTCAGGTTGGACAAAGCTTTGAGCAACCTGATCTAGTGAAAGAAGTCCCTGCCCATGGCAGGGGGGTTGGACTAGATGATCTTTAAAGGTGACTTCCAACCCAGACCATTCTATTATTATATGATTCTATGACATCATGCTTTTCAAGACTTTTTTCCAAGCTTTTCAATCTTTATCTGGATTATTGTCTGCTGATTTTGGACAAGGTGTTATGGGACTCAAACATTTACCACCAGCTAGTTGCTGCTCAGCATGTTCCTATGAGCATTCTCTCAACTTCTTTGGCAAAAAGTTTTCATCTAAACCTGGATACTTTGACTGCTATTTTGCATTACTTGGACTCTTGATTTTAAAAGATATCTGTAAAACTTATACAGATACTACTGAATTTACTTATCCTATATGAATTGTTTGGCCAATATACACACAACTCCTGAACTTGCATTTACTGTTATTTAAGAGCATCACGTGTGAGTAGATTGACTTATATCAACGGATCTCACTCTGACACAATAGTTCTGAATACGGACAGGTAATATAAAAAGATGGCAGAGCTCTTCACTGAAAAGTTTTAAGGTAAATCTGTCGATATTATGGAACCATTTCAGTTGTCTAATTCTTTGGAACTTTAAACATTAATAGAACCTTCAGTTCAGTAAAAGTGAATATTTGTTCAACTCATATACAATATCAAATTAAAATGCAAATGGCATAGATCTTACAAGTATTATAATATAGGCTATCCAGACACCAGGGGAGCAAAGAGCAGTTTAACTAGGGTTGACAGTGCATATGTTATCAAAGCAGAATAAGCAGAAAATCATGTAAAGTGACACAGGAGATGAATAGTAAATGTAAGCATAACATGTTTCTCAAACTAAGGAGCCATTTTAAAAATATATAGAATCAATAATATATGTGATAAAAATATTAGTGTTAGAAAAACACCATATCAAAAATACTATCTTCCTTACAGTGCAGCAGTATCTCTGTTGTCTCTTGAATAACAGGAGTAAAATATATAATGAGAGTTTCCTAAATTCTTTAAAATGAGATTATTTTTTGGGTAGCATCCACAAAAATGTCATGTGGAAAAATTCCACATCTCCAAGTGTTAGTGAAGTATTCTTGCTGACTCAGTCAGAGGTTTAAGAGCAGCTATCAGCCATTCTGTCCTGAGCTTTTCTGCTGTCACCTACAACCAATATATGTGAAGATTTTCATGAGAAAGTAGATGGCAACAACAAATTTTCCTTGGAGACTTTATGAAGTCTCTGGGTCTGGTTTTTTTTATGGCACTTCCTGAGAAGAGGAAGAAAAACGAAGATGCAATTCCTTCTTTCTAAAAGTCCATCAACTGCCGTTTCCGTTCCACAGGTCAGTGCAAGAAGGGAATATGCTCATGACCCCATCTCATTATTTTATCTGAAACTGAGTGGAAACAGTCATTTGTAACCCAGGGGTCTGACTCCAGCAGAGGTCTGACTGCCTAAACTGCTTTTTAAATGGACATGAGGGTGCTGATCTCTTCACAGGATGTGGTCAGTGTAACCATCTGTTCTGGGACCAGCTCATCCTCTTCAGCCGTAGAATATAAAGAAGGTTCATTTATCTTTAGGCCACCCATGCCCATATATGTTTTCCTTGTTTTGAATTAAATTTAGTCTTTGTTTTTTAATTCAGCAGAAGTCCAGAGTTTGAAGTGTAGCTCAGTCTCACCCCTACACCTGAAGCTTTCTAACACACCCTTTTTCAGCCTCTGTAGGATGACTTGCTTGCAGATGTACAAAAATTCACATTAGCTTTCCATAGTGCATTTGCATATTTATGTCCACAGCATAACACTTTAGTCAAAATCACTGTGTGGCTGGGATAGGAGCCTGCTGCAATGCTCGGTATGCTAAGGATCCTCTATAAGTATATGCAAATTTCTTAAATGGCTTTAATTTTTTTTTTTTTTTTAATTATTTGTGATGAATAGTTGGATGGGACATGAAATTCCACATTTACAGAGTGAGCGACAGGTTCAGAGTTTCCTCTTCTTCCATTTTCTTTCTTTTTTAATACCTACCATTTTTTGACCCTGCTTTGTCTCACAGCTGTACCAAATTTTGACCACAGGAGAAATGTCATTCCTTTTATCTATCATGCCACACTTGAGGTGTGCTAGTGGTCTTCTGAATGTTTGAGGCAAGTAAAAAACATTTCAGGAGTGTTAATTAACACTTTCAATTAGAGTCATAGATCAAAATTCAATGTGAATCCTAAGGAAAGATCATCTCCTTTCCCATTCTTTGGGTATACAACATAGAAGCTGAGTAAAATCTGCTGTAAAGTAATGTAATTAAATCTGTATAGGTTTAAACAGGGACATTACTTAACCTGCATTTTGGATTAGCTTACTTTACCAGTGTAAATCAAATGTAAATCAGCCAAATAGTATCTCTAGCAACTATTTAATTAGCTTTTCACTCACTTTCTATTTTCTTGCTTTCTTTCCTTTTCAGTCTTCCAGTAGAAGTGATTAAAAGCACAAAGAGAAGCTAAGAATCTGTTTTCCACTGTAAGACAATACAAATTTGGAACTTCCTACATGTGAATTTGAAAATTTTTAGTCTCTCCTCTGAAGATTTTACTTTTCACTGGTTCATAATTTAAAAGTTTGGTGTCAGATTTTGAAGTACAAACATGTAGGAAGTCTCAGAAAATATGGTCAACCACACATTAATGCTGGCATTGTGTCACCTTTTCGCTCTGTACAGTGGGTGATCCTCATCAAGTTGACTTTTTGGGTAAGGTTAATGGTTTTCTCCTGGGGAAAAGCATACAGCAATAATTTATAAACTTCCTTAGCTCTTCCATACCATATGAAAAATATTACACAATCCTCTTTTTATTGTTTTGTTTTGGGTTTTTTTTTGGAAAACACAATGTGGGAGAAAAGTAACATTTGTGAGCTCTCTCTCTACTTGCACACTGCTGTCACATGATAGCCTAGCAAATTGTACAAATATAGATTTTGATCTGATTGTGAAGTAAACTGTCTCTTTCTATTTGATCAATTCATCAAAATAATTTTTCTTTATTTTGGCTTGCTATTATTCAACCCTTGGCTACAATTCTTTCCTTGTTAAAACTCATATCTAAATTCTTCTTAAAATTGCTACTGTTGCCTCCAAAAAAGAAAGCAGGTTTTAAATACTGATTTTTCTAGTGATGTGAAACCTGTGAAACAAAATCTGTCTCTTTTATTAAGGAACATTTTTTACTTATTCTATACATACTAGTCCTTGACCTAGGTCATCAAATAAGTATCATAAAGGCAGTCTTCCCAAATTCCAGATATTCCTTAAATACTGACTTCTACTACACTGCTATATGGCATAGGTTTTCTTGCTGATGGCAAAACAAGAACCAGTGAAACACCATTTCAGAGACTGTATGTTCTTGAACACGAAGATCAGAAAAAGATGATAGATCATTGCTGCTTTTATTTTTTGTGTTTATTTAGCTAGCAGTCTATTATCTGATATCAGACCCATGTAATCCGCTGTTACACACACACTAGTAAAAACCAGTGCTGTTTCAAATGAAAACATGGCCATTCCCTTATTCGATCTTTTTCATTTTATCCAGGATAATCTGAGAAAAAATAGTTAGAGGCATACATTAGATAATTAAACAATAAAACCCATATAATGACCTTTTAATTTCTTTGAAATATATCTTTCTTCCTTTAAATAAGAGAGTATGCTAAAACTGTAATAAAGGTACTCTTCATAACAGATGGTGTCTTCTGGGGATTCTTTGACAGTCATGAAAAAAGTCTGCCAAAGTGCATACAGCTATCTCATTTATGAACAAATCATAGAATCATAGAATAGAATCACTGAGGTTGGAAAAGACCTCTAAGATCAT
>NW_008795041.1:6013250-6021981 GCF_000699145.1 Aptenodytes forsteri | reverse complement strand
ATAAAGATATTGAACAAGATCGGCCCCAGTACTGAGCCCTGGGGAACACCGCTCGTGACCGGCCGCCAGCTGGATGTAACTCCATTCACCACAACTCTCTGGGCCCGGCCGTCCAGCCAGTTTTTGACCCAGCGCAGCGTCCACCTGTCTAAGCCGTGAGCCGCCAGCTTCTCTAGGAGAATGCTGTGGGAGATGGTGTCAAAGGCCTTGCTGAAGTCCAGGTAGACCACATCCACAGCCTTTCCCTCATCCACTAGGCGGGTCACCTGGTCATAGAAGGAGATCAGGTTGGTCAAGCAGGACCTGCCTTCCGTGAATCTGTGCTGGCTAGGCCGGATCCCCTGGTTGTCCCGCTCATGCCTTGTGAGCACCCTCAAGATGAACCCCTCCATAATCTTCCCCGGCACCGAGGTCAGGCTGACAGGCCTGTAGTTCCCCGGATCCTCCTTCCGGCCCTTCTTGTAGATGGGCATCACAAAATATATAACAGATAAGATAGATTAATTCCTGGTCTGATTGATGAACATAAAGAAACATCCATAACAAAAAGTCATTGGAAAGGAAAGCAAATTCAAGAAAATAGAGTTGATAGGGAACATCTTCTGAAAAAAAAAAAAAAGCTTTTTGCTTAAATAATACGTGTTAGTTTTTTCTTCACCTTGCTATATTTTTCACCTTTATTCCACCACATTTTGAGGGAGTGGAGGGACAGTAATGGAAAATGTTTTGCTATTAACCTAATGAAATAAAATTTATAATTATTTTTCTATTCTGTAGTGCTTATCTTAAAATGAAAACTGAATTTTTGAAAATTAGTTTCCTTTTCATGAAACCATCCATTTTATCATCATATTGTTATCTCATTTATTTTCTTGATAAAATATTTTTGACCAGTTCAACTAACAGAGAAACCCAGAATCTCCAGATTTGAAGGAAATATGGACCAAATTCAGAATTCATGTATATTTCTCAAAGCACAACTGATATCAGTCAAACACACTAACACAATTTATGGAAGTGTTCCAATTTATTAATGCTAAATTTAGAGATAAGACTTTCTCCTTTTGGAAGTATTGAGACCTGCTCTGTGTAGAACTGAGTGACTCCAATTCCATAAGAGAGACTGGAATAATTTACTGGGGTTTGTCTTACCTAAATGACAGAGGCATTCATTTTGTGGAAAACCATCAAACTAGGAACATCAAGAAGGCACACAACGTGTATTCCTTCAGGCGTTACGTGTAGGTGAAGAATTCAACCTATAAGGAGCACGTTCAACCAACTCTAAGGCTGAATCTCCCTCCAATTCAAGCAAGACAGAGCTCCTATAAGAGCATATAGCTTTTTACCAGATGATATAAAAGAAACAAATTGCTTTATCTTGAAAATAGCACTACAAAATTATGTTGCCAAACTATCATATTAAAACAGATGTTTATGGCAAGCTTCTAGTACATTACATCTGCAATTCTGTATCATGTGAACACTAAGGTTACAAAATCAATTACCCAGATTTTAAGGAGGGCCAAGTTCTTCATTGCCTCTGTAAATTTAATACGTTCTTTTCTGTGTACGCTATGAAACATCCTATGTTTTCCAAAGAACTATATCTCATTTGGCAAATAAACCGTTTTTAATTATTTGCTTTCATCAGTGTGATAGCCTAAGGTCTTATTTACCACCCACCGTTTAAAATATACAGTGAGTTTAAAAAATATATATTAATCTCCCCTTTTACTTGTGGAAAACCATCAAACTAGGAACATCAAGAAGGCACACAACATGTGTATTCCTTCAGGCGTTACATGTAGGTGAAGAATTCAACCTATAAGGAGCACGTTCAACCAACTCTAAGGCTGAATCTCCCTCCAATTCAAGCAAACTCTTACAGAGCTCCTGTAAGAGTAAATTGTACAAATGTAACAGTAAATTGTAACAGTAACAGTACATTGTACAAATCTCATCCAGCATGTCTTATGCTGACTGCTCAGAAAATTTTGAATGTGTGACTTTATCAAGGAAAAAAAAATACACCAACTAATGATATGTTACCTACATAAGTAATTAATAAAGTTCAGACTGGTAGCTTCATCACACGTCAGCCTTTATTATTTCAATTAAAAGACTGACTAGCAGCAGTACATGTGGATGATTCTAATTAAGTTTTAGAGAGAAATGTATTTATTCTGCTCCTCAGACCAATTTATTTGCTGACAAAAGTGGAATATAGAGCTTCAAGATTGCCGGCCACATATATGAGAGTCCTAAAGACTTTTGCTTTTATGGTTCAGGTTACCCTATGTCTCTTTCTTCCAATTTTTAAGGTCCATTCCTTGCCTTTCTTCCACTGGTTAAACTTTGGTAAATACATAAACAACTGAAAACAGTGTATTATAATGAGAAGTGCTAGAAAACTTTAATTATAGCTACCATGTTACTCAAAGTATGCCAGCAGACCATGTGAAAAGCCAGTGCACGTCCATGTATGTCTTAATCAAATACTATGCACCAACTTCTCTGCTTATTATTTTGAGTATAAACTATAATGCAATATATCGGTTTGTTGTCTTTTATCCTCCATCTTGGACTGGGATCCCAAGGGATGGGAGCAGATAGCTAACATTGCAGAGCAATCAAAATTTATTAGCATGGAGGATGTTTAATTCAAACAGAAGTATCCTGTCACAACGAGCTAGGAGCTAAAAATCCCAACAGACCTTTCTCCCAGATGAACTTTATCTAAGCAGTGGGACTTCTTAAGGGGCCTGAAGTCAGTATGGAAATTCACCTGAAAGTAGGTTGGTAGAGGGAACTTTAGGAAGCAGAAATTTGCAAAGTAAGCCCACTCTCATATGGAATTAACATAGGAAAGTGCACATGGCACTACCTGCATGGCTGCAGGAGAATCAGAAGAGCTATGAAAGGCCTGATAAAATCCTGAAAGGTTTTTATCTGCAGGGACATACTGATAAGCTTTGTTTTCTGCCTGTTAATAGAATGATGGTCTTGAAAGTCATCTGTGACTCTTTTAGCTCCACTATTATGAGAAAACAAGAGGGAAGGAAAGATGAAGGAAGAGGAAGGGTCCATATTTTCAATATGGGAGTATGAAAAAAAAATCAGAAAACACTTGGAAAAGTAGTCACTCATTTCAGGACTAGTATATGGGATGTGCGGGTCCTATCTAAGGCTTCTAGTGAAAGGCTTTGCTTCCTTAATATGTTCCCAGAAACCCGGAATCAGAGAAAGTGCCCACATCCAGCACTTGTGCTAGAGTTTAACAAGTTTGTGCAAGCTGATGGCAACTCATGTTTTCTTGGTGGTAGCTGTTGTTCTTGCCCTATATCTCATGCTTTCTTTTTCGGAGATTAAGTGTTTTATCATGCTTACAGTGGGGGGAAAATAAAAATCCATTCTGAAGATAAAGCCCCAGAACATCAGCTACTTTTTAAGGGAATCATGACAGTACTTTCACACAGTTAATGACTGGAAACCAAAAAAAGCTCTTTTAAGCTAGACGTTCCACCAAACTTGAAAATCTTGTCAACATGAACATCAGAAAGTCCCATTGGCACACAGGACTGACACATAGGATTAAACAGATACTGTTATTAAATTGCATTTCTCTGTAGTAATATCGCAAGTACATTTGGAACTGGCAGAATGATGAGACATCAAAGTAGCCCATCAAACTTTCACAGATCTCATTGACACATGGGGAGGATCTCACAGGATATTGTATGGCTCCTCTGAGAGTAGAACCCAGCCCACCTGGTGAAGGAATAAGTTAATTTCCACTAAAAATGGACAATGCCTTTTGATTGACAAAGTTACGTAAGCTAATGCTAATTACTGGGATCAAGGCAAGGAAAATCTCTTACTGGGATTCTTTTTCAGACAGCTAAGGAAATACAGACAGCATTGTCCACAGGGTGCATCCTTGAAACAGAGGTGCAAGACATCCAAAAATCTCCTCATAATGCTTTTCTCAACTATTTTGACTGTGCATATGTAGGAATATTTTTGTGACTGTTAAACAAAGGTTGTTAAAATATTCTGACTTTTCTGGGACTAACACCACAGTGGCTTCTACCCAAATATAAGCTAATCCTGTACTGTGTTTCAGAGGAATTCTTCATTGTAAAACTAATTAATGAAAAGTGTTAGTCACAACCTTGTAGAAGAAGGGACATTCATCAAACCAAGGAGCCTGAATAGGTAACCAAACTCCTAGCCAAATTCCTAGCATATTATAAACTTGTCTTTTTAAGTGAGGTTACTAGTGAAGTGGTCTTTCTACAAATTAAACAGCCCAACTGAATCTAGTTTTAGTAAGACAGGTTTCCAATAAAATTACAGGAAGAAAGCAGCACAGATAGCACGACTGTTGGTAGATCTGGTATCTTCGCTGAGATTCCCCTGACTGTTAGCAGATTTCAAACACCGAAAGCTGCTGAAATGCTAGACAACCTGGTGAAGTGAGTAGAGCTGCTATTCAGCTCATACTTTCCTGATATCTTCCAATTGATGGGGACAGGTGTTCCCCATCAGAATTTATTCAATTTATTTATAACCGAGTGCCCTGGCTGATTGGCAAAGATGGGGAAGCTGGGGAAAACAGAGTCCTTCAAAGCCTGGTAAAAGAATTGAAGGAGGCCGCTTTTGGCTGTAAGAGATGACCCTTCAGTCTAATCCAAGTTAAATCTTATTATACGTTAAGAAATAGTTCACTGAAACTGTAATTTCTGCCTGACCCCATTGTGTTTCATTGCATTACCATAAATTCATCCATGCTAAAATGTGAAAGTCTAAATATTGGCATGACAGTAAACATGCAAAAATTTCTGAAGAAGGCACAGAGATGAGTGTCATATTTCATCGAACCATGATAAAAGATTAAGGACAAATGTTAGCAGTGATTTGAATATGCCTGGTAATGACAGTTCAGTGAAATACAATATCACTTATCGAGGAACAATATTTCATGATTTAGATCTTTCATATTCTTGTATATGAGTTTGCTAACACATTAGATATATTTAATATATTTGAAGAGGGGCAGTTTGTATCTTTGTTTACACTTAATTTGTACAGTGATTCCATAGGGAATGTGAACCAATTAGTATTCATTAATTCTACTTAATAACTGATCCAGCTCCTGTGAAGCTAGGGAAAAAAGTCTGTATAGTTCCATAGGCCATAAATCTGGTTGTACATTAGTAGCTAGTCTTTCATACTCATGTCCAATCTGATTATCAAAATAATTGTTAAGGAACAATATATTACAGAAAAGACTGTAACAGTTGTAATAACATGTTATTATTGCTGTTAATTACTGATAATGCAATACTAAAGTAATATGGAAATGTGCAATATTAATTGTTTTAAAATATGAAATGATTGTTACATTGTTATTTCTTTTGCATTTAAGAAATTTTGACATGGAGCAGGAAATCATTGTGCTAGGTGCTATATACACAAATTTTAAAGATGTCTATGGGAAAGCTGAAAGAATAGTGGAAGGTCTTTTAGTTCATTACAAAATAAGAAATTAAATTTTAAAGTAATGCAAAATCAACTCTTAAAGATATAATAGGAAGGAATAAAAGGAGAAAAGCTTAAACAAGAGAGAACAAGGAAAAAAGTATATTATGAGACTACTTAATAAATAAAGACTCTGTTCAGATTACCGGTTTTAATGAGAGAGAAGGGGAGAGGAATCCTCATTAGAGATTTAAGGCCAGATTCTGCAGCCTTTTTTCCTGAAGGAGAGAGAAATAGAAAAGGCATGAACTAGCAGAGAAAGAAAAGAGGCTCTAACTGATTGTTGAAGGTAATGCAAAGATAATGGGGCAATAGGCTACCAGGGACTCTATGAGTCACAGTGCAGAACCAAAGGTTATCCTAATGGTGAGAACCTTTGGGCAGAAATTACAGGAATGTCAATTCTAGGTATGACTGAATTTCTTAACAATAATAACCAGGAATAAAGCAAACTGCTAAGATATGCTGAAAAGAAGAATGGAAGTCTCACTAGCTCTAATTCTGGAAATGTGAAGACAAGTATAGAAGATTTAAACAGTTCTTCATGCAAGTAATGCATGAAAGTAAAGGAGAAGGTAGTCAGAAGTAAGCTTTAATCCTGACAATAGCTGGCTCTGAAGCCCTTGATGTTTTTTAAACAGCTTTTGGTTAACTCAGGCAGAAGAGGTTAACCATGAAACCCGATGTAAAAATATGCAGAATATGTTTAAAAAATACATATGACAGAAAGCGAAAGAACCAGAAAGGCTTATGACTGATTTAAGCCCTTCAAGGTTTGGACATGAGATTGATTGTGAGTGAGATAATGACTAAAATAAATCCTGCAAATTATCAAGAAATTGAGACTTAACATTTAACAAACAATAGAATTTGACAAGCAAAGGCACAGCATATTGGAACATGCTAAGGATGAGCAGTGCTTAGATTGTCTTCCCAGAATGAAGAGTCTAAAATGTATTAAAAGAAGATGCCTTCAATAGAAAGGCATGTCAGGACCTGTCCTGCAGTACACAAAAACAACACTGCACACATTAACACCAAAAAACAAGACTGAAGAGAAAATCTGGTGTTTGGAAAAAAGATGCAAGAATCATACTACACTGCATCACTTTGTAGACACCAGTAGTAACAGATTGCAATATCACCACTAGCTCTGAAGATTCTTCGTAAAACTCACTGAAACTCATCACAGTGGGATACTAACTGATTCTCAGTCTGAAGGAAAAAGAAATATTTTCTTTCTGTTTCTACTTCACAGAGTCACAGAATTACAGAATGGTTGAGGTTGGAGGAGACCTCTGGAGGTCATCTGATCTAACCCTCTGCTCAAGCAGGGCCACCTAGACACAGTTGTTCAGGACCATGTCCAAACAGCTTTTGAATATTTCCAAGGATGGAGTCCACAACCTCTCCCTGGACAACCTGTTCCAGTGCTCAGTCACCCTCACAGTAAAAAAGTGTTTCCTGATGTTCAGAAAGAACCTCCTGTGTTTCAGCTTGTGCCTACTGCCTCTTGTCCTGTCACTGGGCTCCACTGGAAAGAGCCTGGCTCTGTCCTCTTTGCACCCTCTCTTCAGGTATTTGTGTACATTGATGAGATCCCCCGCTGAGCCTTCTCTTCTCCAGGCTGAACAGTCCCAACTCTCTCAGACTTTCCTCATAGGAGAGATGCTCCAGTCCCTTCATCATCTTTGTGGCCCTTCGTTGGACAGTCTCCAGTATGTCCATGTCTCTCTTGTTCTGAGGAGCCCAAAACTAGACACAGTACTCCAGGTATGGCCTCATCAGTGCTGAGCAGAGGGGAAGGATCACCTTCCTTGATGTGCTTAAAATCCTTTGTCTAATGCAGCCCAGGGTACCATTAAGCCTTCTTTGCCTCAAGGGCACATTTCTGGCTCATGTTCTACTTGGTGTCCACCAGGTCCTTTTCTGCCAAGCTGCTTTCCAGCTAAGTAGCCCCCAGCATATACTGGTGCCTGAGGTTGTTCTTCCCCAGGTGTAGAACTTTGCATTTCCCCTTGTTGAAATTCATGAGGTTCCTTCATGAGGTCCATATCTCCAGCCTGTCAAGGTCCCTCTGGATGGCAGCACAACCCTTTGACATATCAGCTGTTGCTCCAGTTTAGTGTCAACCGCAAACCTGCTGAAGGTACACTCTGACCCATCATCCAGATTGCTAAGGAAGATGTTGAACAGGATTGGACTCAGTATTGACCTCTGGGCTGCACTGTCAGTTACTGGCCTCCCACTAGTCTTCGTGCCACTCATCACCACCCCCTGAGTGCGACCATTCAGCCAGTTTCCAGTCCACCTCACTGTCCGCTCATCCAGCCCATACATCAACATCTTGTCTATGAGGATCTTGAGAGACAGTATCAAAAGCCTTACTGAAGTCCATGTGGAAAATATCCACTGCTCTCCCCTCATCTACTAGGCCAGTCACTTCACTGTAGAAGTTTATCAAGTTGGTCAAGCATGACTTCCCTTTTGTGAATCCATGCTGACTGCTCCTGATGATTTTTTTGTACTTAATGTGCCTGGAAATGGTTCCCAGTATTAGTTCCTCCATCACCTTCCCAGGGATCAAGGTGAGGCTGACTGGCCTGCAGTTCCCTTGGTCCTCCCTCTTCCCCCTCTTGAAGAAAGGAGTGACATTTGCTTTCCTCCAGTCTTCAGGCACTTCTCCCAGTTGCCATGAACAATCAAAGATAATCGACAGTGGCCTCGTAATGACATCTGCCAGCTCCCTCAGCTCTTGTCAGTGGATTCCATCAGGGTCATGGACTTATGTATGTCCAGTTTGCTTAAGTGTTCTCTAACCTGATCCTGAAGTAAATCCTGCTTGCTCCAGCCTTTCCCCCTGGTCTCTGGGGTCTGGGATTCCTGAAGGCTGACCTTACTACTGGACACAAGTATAAATTGGGAGAGGAGTTTCTGGCCCTGCAGAAAGGAATCTGGGGGTGCTGGTTGACAGCAGGCTCAATATGAGTCAGCAGTGTGCCCTGGCAGCCAAGAAGGCAAACCGCATCCTGGGGTGCATCAAACACAGTATAACCAGCCGTGTCGGTATAACCAGGTCAAAAGAGGTGATTATTCTGCTGCATTTAGCATTGGTGTGGCCTCACCTTGAGTCCTGTGTGCAGTTCTGGGCCCCACAATTTAAGAAGGATGTGAAGGTCCTTGACTG
>NW_008795041.1:6006215-6012902 GCF_000699145.1 Aptenodytes forsteri | reverse complement strand
TTCTATTCTATTCTGTTCTGTTCTGTTCTATTCTATTCTGTTCTGTCCTATCCTATCCTATCCTATCCTATCCTATCCTATCCTATCCTATTCTGTTCTATTCTATCCTATCCTATCCTATCCTATCCTATCCTGAAGACTGTGGTGAAGAAGGAATTCAGCACCATAGCCATGTTCTGTGTAACCAATCTTGTTAAGCAATGAATCCACATTTTTCCTAGACTTCCTTTTGTCGCCTATGTACTTATAGAAGCCCTTCTTGTTGTCTTTGACATCCCTGGCCAGATTTAATTCCATTTGCATTTTAGCTTTCCTAACTTCATCCTGGTTGCTTGAACAATGTCTCTATTCCTCGCAGGTTACCTATCCTTGCTTCCACTCTCTGTATGCTTTCTTTTCATGTTTGAATTTGTCCGTCCATGCAGGCCTCCTGACATTTTTACCTGCCTTCATGTTCATTGGGTTGGAACTATCTTGAGCTTGGAGGAGGTGATCCTTGAATATTTGCCAGCTTTCTTGGGACCCTCTTCCCTCTAGAGCCTTATCCCACACGACTCTTCTGAGCACATCTTTGAAGAGGTTAAAGTTTGCTCTCCTGAAGTTCAGGGTGGCAATCTTGCTTTTTCCCCCTCCTCCCTGCCCTCAAGATCCTGAACTCCACCATCTCATGGTCACTGCAGCCAAAGCTGCCTTTGATCTTCATATTCCCAATGAACCCCTTGTTCTTGGTGAGTATGAGGACCAGCAGAGCACATCTCCTTGACAGCTTCTCTATCACTTGGAGGAAGAAGTTGTCATCAATGCACTCCAGGAACCTCACAGATTGTTTATGTCCTGTTGTGTTTTCCACACAACTTAGAACTTAGTTTTAAATTGGACAAAGCTATGCAGACCAATGTAGGGACAAAGATACTCATGCTGAAAGGAGAATTAAGAAACAATATATGCATATAACTGTAAGTTTACTGTAGTGAATTACCTTCACTAAGCACCTATGTGAAGTAAATAGATGAATGAGTGAACAACTTGGAAAACTAATAAGAGTTTTGCTAGTATTGTTTTCAAATATAAGCCATGACCTCCCAAGAGGGAGTGAAAAATCCAAGACAAAGACAGGCAATATCTTGTATGTAGTTCCGAAGATCAGCTTCTCTGTCAAAGCTGTTGAGGCCAGTGACTGTGGAGACAAGCAATTGTGAAAGAACTCTCATTGACAGCATAAAAAATTTGGGTTCTTCTGGAGCAAAAGATAGTTATTAACACCAGTTGGAAAAATATATGCTAGTTGGACTTTGACTACCAACAGCTACACCATTAGTGATGCCTATCAGGTCTATTTTCACTAGGCATATCATACCTGCCACAGCAACTTTAGCAGCGTCTTACAGTTTAATGGGAATTCAGTTGAAAAGTTTGCTATGACAAGTGAGTCATCCTGTGATACCCAGTCTAACTTTTTGCTGGAAAACTGTGTCAAAATAACAGAGAGAGGAATCTGTGCAATGAAATCTACTTACAGAAGTCAACATTCTAGTTCCCTTGGTAGTCAAGGGAGAGGAAAAAAGTTACAGGACATGATTCATCTTATTCTTAAGTAGATATCTGAATAGGTCAGATGAATCATGCTCTAAAAGGGCCTTTTCTCTCTGGTGACTATAAAGGGAATCCAAAGTGACTAATTCAGATCTAGACGACTAAATAGATGTCTAAACTTAGCTGCAGTGAATCCCACACAGAATGGCTTGTACCTTCCCAGTGTATGAAAAAGGCTGGGGAGTGAGTTCACTTTCATAGCTGGCACAGCTGTAATGCACAGAGTCACAAACAAAGTTTGATTTGTTCCGAGCTGACATTTTGTCCAACAGAAAGCTGAAACAAGAATTCTTTGAGTAGTAGAAACAGTAAATCTACTTTGGAATTTGCAAATGCATAAAACTAAACAAAACTCAAAGTATAATTGGGGATTCCCAAGAAGTGTCTTAGCATCCCCAGAATGATACTATGATGACCCTACTGCTTGCAGTGAAGTAACAACAAAATCTAAACTAAATAAAGTACAAAAAATGGTAATGAAAATGCCACATGGATGGAGCAGATGCCTTACAAAGTGAGCCAATAAGGGATGGGAGAGTTCAGCTTGTACAGGAGAAAACCAAGGAGCAATGAGATGGAGGTTTACAAGCTCGTGCTGGACTATTCTTTCATCAAATCTTGCAATTCTTGAACTGAAGGCACTTACTGAAACTGGTGGAAATTCAGGTTCGGACATGTAAAAGAAAGTATTTCTTTTCATAGTATGTAATGAACCTCTGTTATTTGGTGCTGTAGGCTTCTGCAAAGGCAAACTTTATCACCAGTTGCAAAAGATTAGATAAATTCACTGGAAGACAGGGAAATAAACAGATGCTAAAGGGACTAGGCAGGGATCTACCCTCTAAAACCCCTAAAACTACTCTAGATGCTGGGGAACACAATGAGAAATGACTGCAGACACAGCCAGAAACATGTACTCTTCCTGCCCATCTTCTCCTTCTGCCATTGCCAGAGGCTTCGAGAATCCAGGGCTCGACTGCCCACTAGTCCAGCCTGGTGGGGCACTTCTTATCTTCTTACAGACATAAAACCTTACTCATACAAACTGCTCTGATCATTTCACTCCTGGTGGGCAGATACTTGGAAAGGATGAACAAAATTTCCTCTAAGTCCCAGAAAGAAGGATAATTCAAGGTACAGAGCGGTCCTTTTCCAAGTATCTCTAAGATGGGCAGCAGGAGCAACTTGAGATGACTGAGCCTCAGGACACAAAACACCAGAACAAATGAATTCAGTTCTGCCTGACAACAGTGCTGATGAAATTTGCAGGGAGACTCTCAGCACCTCAAAGAATCATGTTAATCACTTTAGTAACTAGCCTGGGTAAAGCATTCCACAATTTTGTGTGATGCGAGTGCTGGTTACTAATCTTTATAATGACACTGGGGAAAAGAGGATGTGAGGACCTGGACTTGCAAAGGCTTGGCCATCAACCCCATGGGACTTTTTGGTGTGTTTTGAAGAAGCTTGTGCTCCACAGCTGGCAAATGAGACCTTACACTGGCATTGAAGCTCTTCTCCATCAAACTACACAGCTCTTAATGACTGCTCATCAACACAACCTTTTTCAGTTAACAGCTTTCTAGCCTGGAGTTATATATTAAATGTGTTTTCTATTTAAGACAGGTGCTGGCTGGGGTCCTCATGTTTACATAAGAGCCGACAGAGCTACTTTCTGTGTTGTAATGGCACAATTAGTGCCCAGCATAGCATTGACATAATTCATCACATATGTTCTTCTGAGATACTCAGTACCTTTCCAGAGAAATCTTCCAAATATGCCTTAGTAATTTGCGAAGTTATCTGAGGGAATGAGTTACAAACAGTATGACCCTGAATTTACATGTGCATCTCTCACTAACATCATTGAAATGACAGCTGCAGGTAGACATAAAGGAAAGTGAATGTCAAACTTTTTAAAGGGTTGTTTTTTGAGGTTGTTTTTTTTTTCCCCATCTGTATGTAAAAATATTGATCTATAACAGCTTTAAGTATATTTTTCATTGTATTCGTATTAAATGATGCGATATATTCAGCAAAACTAAAAGGCCAATTAATTTTATGGGAGAGTAGAAATTGATTCTGAGAAACATTTTAGATATATGTCCTTCGAAGGTAACATTTTGGAAACAGAGATACCTGCTACTGTGATAAGTGATGATCAAGATTTCCTGCTGTGAGCATGCATTCTTTGGTAGACTGAGTAAAAAGGAATGTTGCATTATGTTGTTCTGCGTACCTACTAACCCTTAAGACATAAGCATCAGCCTGTACTCATCGAATATCTTTGGTTTTCTCTTAAAAAATCACATCTATTGTACTGAACATTGTTGATGTAAGAAACCCTATAAAATTATGTACATGTTATTGTATATGTCTGTTGTAGATTAAGCCATTATTTTTTTTTTTTTCCCTCAAATGAAACAGGATAAGAGAGGAAGTGGTAACAGTAGAAAAAAAAAAAAAAAAAATCACATCTATTATACTGAACATTGTTGATGTAAGAAACCCTATAAAATTATGTATGTTATTGTATCATTAGATTTTTTTTTTTTTTCCTCAAATGAAACAGGATAAGAGAGGAAGTGGTAACAGTAGAAAAAAAAAAATACAAAAAGTGTTCACAATTAAGTGGTAAATTCAAGTGGGAAAATCTGGCTTATTTCTATGTTGCTTTGCCCTTCAACTCGTCTGTTGGCTCTACATTAGCATTCAGATAGCAGTATTGCTATTCTTGGTGATTCACTGAGGTATTATAAATATGCAAAATATCAGGAGCTTTTTATGTCTATGGTTTGTCTTTCTTAGATGTTCGAAGGAATAACTGAAGCCAATCAGTTCCTGATAAATTGCATATAGATGAATTCCATTATGGAAGAAAAAAAGCGGTTTAATAATTCTTCTCACAACACACCAAAAGGTTGATTTCAATCAAGTTTCTAAAAACAATACCTCTTGTTCATTTTTTCCCGCAATAACACTGATTGATTTACAGGTTAGTATGTCATACTATTTTTGTTTCTCAACTTATTATTAGGCAACATATTAAAGGACCATCTACTCAGTGAAGTATTTGCTAAGTTGCTGATTTCTCCCTCTTTGTTTTAATAATTTCTGTCCTTCTGAATAAAACACAAATACATTTTTATAAATAATTCACAGCAAATTTGATTTTATTTATGCATTCAAATAAACCCACCAAAATCAGGTGAGAATTACAGTATATCTGACCTAGGATCAATCTCTTTTTCTTTTTCTTTTCTTTTAATTATAAGCAACAATACTGTCCTTTAATGTTTACTAAAGAGGAATTGTATAACTTAAAAAATGAGAGGTTTCCAGAGTAATATTGTATATTGTATTGTTGATTCATAAATATTTATTAAGAAGGGAGAAACTGATGATAAATAAATAATCATTGACAGGAAGGTTCTAGACTCTTAAATGTCAACAGCAGGGTCAGGAAATTATAACTAATGATATAGTTATTATAATGAATCAACTATTTATAACATGGTCAAGTCTGTTGAAATTTGATACCTAATAATTCTGGCATATTATATCTTGCTTTGGGATTTATTGGTTTAAGTTAATAATTTTAACTGACTTCTCAAACTGTGTCAAAAACCCTGATAGCTGCAAGCAAGCAGGATATGAAGTATATCATCTTGTTTGACAGAAATCTGACTCATCAATATCAGTTATCCTAATGATGGCCTAATGCCTATTTATTTGCAGAAGAAAAGGCAAATTGGTACAAACACTCTGCAATGTGTTCAATGACTGAAAACAATGTTAACTTACATGACTATCTGCTCTAGTTCTAACATAAAGATTGTGAAGCAAAGTTTCCTTGAAAAAAATGTCAACAAATAAATAAAAGCCTTTGCTTATTTGCAAATAAGCAAATAAATATTGTCTTTACGTCTAAAATTAATTAAATAGCAACCAGTTATCAGTGTTTGAAGGGCGATGCTTTTGGTTTGTGAGAGGCTTCTTGGTTTTCGTCATCTAGTTGGCATAAGGGCTATACAAAACAGCCACCCTTTGCAGTATCACTGGGAAGTAATATCAACTGAGAGCTAAGGTGTGCAAGCAAGAGACAACAGCCACTCATTCACTGAAGCAGGAGTGATTTACAATGGACTAGTTATGGAGCGTTGCCTAAAGAACAAAACAGGGACACCACTTTTCTTTTTGCTGTACCTCTTTCCTGTCTTCGAGGATCCTGCTTGCAGCTTCAATTTTTGGTGTTTGAAACAGCTTCCTGACCTTATTTGTCTCTATTCTCAGGTGAAGTTTTGTTATGTGTCTTCCACTGATGCTCAGCTAAGGGCGAAGTATTGTAGTCTCCTTGGTTACTGCTCTCACCTGGCTGGGACTTCTAGCTGCCTATGAGGACATGACAGTTCTGGTCTTTCTAGCTGTGGACAGGAGTGGTCCTGGGCTCCAGTGTAACTTGAACCAGGGATGGAACACGACAGGAAACAGCTTGAAATTGTGACCCACAAGTGTGGTTTGTGTGACTGTAGCAAAGCTTTAATATTAAAATGGTCTGGGAGAAAATTAAATTTGCCTGTTCACTATGGGTGCCTAAGACAGAAGTAATATCCACCTTCCTCAGCTGGCTGTAGAGGAGCAACATGTGCAGCTGTTTAGTCAGTGTTCATGCTGAACTGCTGGCTTGGGACTGTACACTGGGATAATGCCTGAAGGTTTGCTCACATTCAGCATTATGCTATCACCTGGGGTTTGAAACCTGTATGACTTTCTTTTAAGCTGTTTAAGTTCTGGGTAATGAGGCCAGCTCTCCTCACACAGGGTTTTGCAAACTGCTGCAGCTGTGTGTCAAGACTTTGAGACAAGGTTGTATTTTCATATGGGAAATCCACTTGACTGCATCAGAACCTCCAAGAAGAGACTAGTTACTTCATTGATAAGGAAGGAAGGAAGGAAGGAAGGAAGGAAGGAAGGAAGGAAGGAAGGAAGGAAGGAAGGAAGGAAGGAAGGAAGGAAGGAAGGAAGGAAGGAAGGAAGGAAGGAAGGAAGGAAGGAAGGAAGGAAGGAAGGAAGGAAGGAAGGAAGGAAGGAAGG
>NW_008795041.1:6001530-6005585 GCF_000699145.1 Aptenodytes forsteri | reverse complement strand
AGAGAGAGAAAGAGAAAGAAGGCAAGCTCTTGTACCTTTTGTCTTTTATAACTTTTGGGAAAAGGAAAAAAGTGAAGAAATTAATTACAGCGGTTATAAATGGAAGACAGACAGAGGAGAGTATTGCATCCCCCTGAATACAGATGAATCAGAAAATATCTTGATACCCATTAGTTGAAATGCACTAGAAATAATGTCATTTCAGGTTCTCTGGAGTACTTCACCAGGAGGAAATCAGAATTTCTAGGTACGTGAAGGATTCTTAATTAACATTAAATACAGTAATTCATTTAAAAAAACCTACAACAACAAATCACACATAATCAGGTCCAACCATCCAGTATACCCACGGACTTTTTGCAAATTTCTCATATTTGCATTTCTTTCCATTGTGAACAGATCCTTCAGAAGGGAACTTTTTACCTGGCACCAGTAACCATACCCATGACTTTTTGCAAATTTCTACTCATATTTGCATTTCTTTCCATTGTGAACAGATCCTTCAGAAGGGAACTTTTTACCTGGCAAACCAGTAACCCTAGCTGGCTGCTACATTTATGTGATGGATGTTTCTTCTGCAAGCAAATTGTATCCAACACACAAAACACTTCAAAGTTGTCAGAGTTGAGTATATAAGTATTGATACTTAATTTCTGGGAGTGGGGCTATAATGCTTAGAAATGAATAGTGTGATATCACATTTTAAAGAAGCTCAGTTTCTACTCAGCTTGCTCTACAGAGACATGGACATGTAACGTAACATGAGGAGGAGTCATACAGCTCAAACACTGAAATAGAAGGCCCTTACTTTGCTTTATCTCTCTCTTCTCCTCTCCTCAGGAAACAGTGTGTGTCTAACAAGAGTGTATCGTTATTACTGGTGAAATGCCTGTTCATGTGAAATGCTGAAAAACATTTGTGTAAAATGATATTTTAAAAAAAACCCAAAAACCAACAAACAACCCAAACCAAAAAACCTCCAAGGACATTCACTTCCAGCAAGAGAAGACTGACTGACTGGCATGCTACCATACTGAATACCAAACTATTCCCATAACCACACTTGTTTTCTATTCCCTCACTAAAATATGTTAATCTCATCAGAAATAAAGAAAAATAATTATGGTGGTTAGACTTTCCTTACCATGCATCCTAACATACAAACATTGATGCTGATTGCAAACAAGGACACCAAGAAATGAGGTACTGGAATACCCCACTCCCAGGGCCTGGCCTCCAGAGGATATTAAAGATAAGCTCATGGGCTCTCCAGATTGTGGGAAGTATTAGGTGCCTCAGAAAAGAGAAAGGAAAAAAATCACTGAAGCTAGCCAGTAGGAAGCCCTTAGCATTTAATCCTGTATTTATGCAAATTCCTACCTCCTCTGTAGGGTAGACCCCCACAATAACATTGCTAAGCAGTTGTGTTGGAGACCGGAATAAGAAGCAGCAAGCAACAGTGGCATCCATATACACCTGCCTAGTAAGACCTAACAGGTGGTAAATCTGAAACTTCTCCAAAATGGACTGATATAGACAGTCTACTATAGAAAACTATCATCTGCCTATGGTGTAATTTGTCCCTGTCTCTCTAGACTGTAATGGAGCCTAGAGCTACTAACCTCTTAATTTAGATGCTTTGGTTAGGGCACTTGAGTTAGGGGTGCAGAACACAGTCTGTAGCCCAATGTTTTCTGGACCATGCTGGAAGAATTTAGATGTCATTTGTATTTAGCATTGTTTTTGAACAACAATGTCAGATTTAGACAAATGAAATCTGCTTAAGTCTTGTTTAAGGCAAGCTGCAAGCCTGCAGCATTATTAGCGAAAATGGACGTTTTATTTTATTTTTTAAGTGCTTCTCTTTTTCCCTCACAACAGTTTCTCTGCATGCCTAATGTAAAGGCTGGATTTTGCTCCCTTTTACTGTTGTTTTTGGCTTTTATAAATTTTTCTCATGCACAACATTTTTAATAGTCTTTTTTGACATAAAGACAATTGTATATATAATTACTTTTACTGAAATTAATTAAAATTATAATCTGATTTTTAAAATTGAAAGAAATTCTCTTTGTCTAAATTACCTGAGCTGTAGCAGAAGAAAAGCTGAAAATAGAGAAAGCAAGCAGCTGACTGACAACCAATTTTCTCCTGATTTTTCTCAAATAGAAAAACTGAAGTTCTTATACCAGGAACTTGTCTCTGTAGGTTAACAGCAATTTTGTCCAGAGTAGACCTCTTCAACCCCTCCTTCCAAAAAAAAAAAAAAAAAAAAAAATAGTAAGATAATTAAATTTAAAGGGACAATAAAGTACTACAGGATCAGTCCAAGAACTAGTATCTTTCACTGATAACAGAAATTATATCTTTTGATCTATTTGCCAGTATTATGTACGGTTGCCTAAAACCATACTGGGTGTGTACACTAGCTGTCATATAGTTTGGAAACTAAATACTCACAGGCTTGTCTAGTGCTTGCCAGGAAAGTGGCTGGGTGGCTGGGGTTTGAGAAACACAAGCTAAGGGGTCCTGGTAAGATACTTTGTGAATAACATGCTATAAATACTCAATGAACAGCAAGACTCCTGTGCTGTTGTCTTGTTAACAGAACAGATATTTTTGAGGATCTGTGATCTTAGTAACATTATCCCCACTGTCCCTATCCAAATCAATCTGTTTTCTCATTTAATATTTATTTATATGGTTTCTCTGCATATATAAGATATAAATTCAAATATAGGAAGCTAAGTAATCTTAAGAATATTTTAATGAAAATAAAAAGCTTGAGAAAGTTGGTCAAACCCAGTCCTTACAGAAAACTCAGAGGAACATCTATGCAGCAAGTGTGACAGATGTCAGTTCAAAAGACTACTATTAGTTATTATTACTACTCTGTCACAATTTTATGGTGACACTAAGGAGGAAAAGACAAGGAAAAACATTATTCCTCTAGGAGGTAAAAGTGACAGGGGAGTATTTCAGGTGGGAAAATGCAACAAGTTGTACACTTAATGGTAGTTCCACATGCAGCCACCTTCTTTCTGATTGCAGTAATATAATTGATATTGTCCCAATCAAAAGTATACAAGAAAGAAGAGAATGGCTTCATATGTTCCTAAGAAGCCCAAGTTTTAACCTGATTACGTATATAAGGATAATGTTCTCATCTTTCCATGTTTTACTTGTAAAAATATCTTCATTCTGTGACAGGTAGAGAAATACTTAAGCAGATAACAATTTGTGGGTTTGGTTAGGGTTTGGGGTTTTTTTTTGTCTGTTTTCTTTTTTTCTTAAAGTGTTTTTAATGTGCCTCATAACATCTGCTGTTAGTGCTAAAGCAACATATTTTAGTTCTTTTTTTCCTATGAACAGATTTAAAAGAAATGATACTGATTGATGTTTCTGATGTTGCTTAAATCTATAGTCCTTGCAGTGCTGTTCAGTTCTGTGAGTAATATATACTGCTTCTTGCATTACATATGTCAATGAAATGATCTAGCCCTGCAGAAATGTTGCCTACATATTTTTTTTTAATTTGAAGAATGTAAATGCATTAGGATTTTCACATTTACAAGCATAATGCATAAATCCTGCTTTTCCATAAATACTTAAATTGCAAATTGACAAAAAATGCAATATGAAAATCTCTCCCTGTAACTCTATTCCTGAAATACTGCAACATCAAAGATATACTTTGAAACAAAAGATTTTTTTTTTCTTTTATTGCAGAATGAATTTGTTCAGCATTTATAGAGTAGTGCTCTGGGAGCCGATCTTTGCTGACATAATTCAGTGACTAAATTCCTTGATTTTCCTTACCTAGGTAGCAAAAAGATAGTGAAAGATTTTTTTTTTCTTTTATTGCAGAATGAATTTGTTCAGCATTTATAGAGTAGTGCTCTGGGAGCCGATCTTTGCTGACATAATTCAGTGACTAAATTCCTTGATTTTCCTTACCTAGGTAGCAAAAAGGTAGTGTAGACATAGAATCATAGAATCATTAAGGTTGGAAAATACCTCTAAGATCATCGAGTCCAACCATCAACCCAACACCA
>NW_008795041.1:5980391-5999847 GCF_000699145.1 Aptenodytes forsteri | reverse complement strand
CCTTTAAGACTTCCTTCTTGAAGAACGTCCAGCCTTCCTGGACCCCTTTGCCCTTCAGGACTGTCTCCCAGGGGACTCTCTCAACCAACGTCCTGAACAGGCCAAAGTCCGCCCTCCGGAAGTCCATGGTTGCGGTTTTGCTGGCCCCCCTCCTTACTTCACCGAGGATCGAGAATTCTACCATTTCATGGTCGCTAAGCCCAAGACACCCTTACACATACAAAGCAATGAAACAATGACTTAATGACAATCAAATTCTTGCTGTAAGTTTGGATATGTGGAGTTTGTTCCTAAAAAGGCACTGTACCAGCACATAGGAGCATCAGCCCTTTATGTTTCACTGTGAAGATCCCTTGCTCCCAACCACCGTACGTCATGTCTTGTGAGCTCTGCCGTTGTCAGGGAACACAGTACTTCCAGAAGAGGAGATTCAGCCTTTAGTCTGCAAAACCCTCTTTGAAGTCAGGATCAATGACTTCTTTGGGATTCCACATTTAATGCAGACTGAGAAAGTATTACAGGTTTGACCTCTGAAGTTATTAACGTTCCCTGTTGCAGTAACTGAGAGGCATCGCTGCAGTATGGAGCCATTCACAATTACCCGTGTAGGCTCTGTGTGGAGGAGCTCAGCAAAGTTGTAACAGGCATGTCTGAAGGCAGAATTTGGTACCAGTTGTGTCAGAGAATTGTCTGTAAAGTTATTTTACAAGAGACAGTGTAATTATTAAAACACAGACAAATCGTGCTTTGATATACTAAACAAGCTGTCTGCACTTTCTCTGAGGCACTAGACAAGTAAATGAGAAATAAAAATAGGTGCCTTGAGGGGGAAGAAAATAAGACTCAAACTCTGCAGCCTTCATTCATGGCCTGATTGCTCCCCCCAACCTCCTTGTCCCATTTGTGCCCCAGACTCCACAGACAATAATTACTAAGACATCCTAAACAAGTTCATCATCTTCCAAGATTTATGAATAAAGTAAATTAACCTTTTGGTTATTTGCATATAACTGTTAGAAGTCCTAATACTTTTTCTGTTTCAGATTGTTTTCAGACATTTTTGTCCTCTTTGTTTTCAGTTGCTGTTTTTCTCCCCCAAACACTCACAGCCCCAAATCAATTTTTCTCATGTTAACACTGCCTTTCCTAATACAAGCAGTGATTTTTATATCTAACACAGGAATTAATTTCTGAAAGTACTGTTCAGGTGGTCACAAAGCTCTCAACTGTGCTTATCATTCAAATCAACATCTCTTGTGAAGAAATTAATGTGCTCACTCAGGCTTTTATCCATCATACACACTTCTGCTTTCATGTTTCACTCCATAACATTTCTTTCTCAAAGACTGTCCCACCACTGTGGTGACCACCTCCCATTTCTGTCTCAGCACGTGTCATGCCCAAACCTGTGAAGTCATTAAACTGTTGCCTGCCCTGAAATCATATCTACTCTTCCTGCCCTCCTAGTTCCATCCTGCCTGTCTGCCATGAGCTTTCAGTCTTGATCCTGGGAGACTTAAGAACAATGTATGTACTCCAACTTAAGATCTGATAAGATCCTGTGGGTTTGCCTACCTTTTAATCATTCCCTGTTCCAGATGGGGAGGCTGCCCTGGGTTGTGCCAGATGTAGCTCTTGAAAGATCTGCTTCTATTTCACTTTTTGCCCTTTGGTGTGATCTGGAAGAAGCTTACAGCACTTTCTCCACCATTTTCAAAGTTGTTTTAAACATTACTTCTCCCTGGGAGAAATTCAACAGTTTTTCTGTAACAGAGGAAATTAATCCATAATCTTTCCTCTGACTGCAACAGTCTCCCCTTTGAGATCCTAATCTCTTTCTCCAACCTATTCCTTCAGGAGGTGGGAAGCTTGCAAAGAATCAGTCCAGAAATAACAGTGACAGCACCAAGGTCTCTATTTACTTCTTTAAGCAGTGTTCCTGAGGTTTTCCTCAGTAGGTACATAGCATTTAGGTAATTTTTACAACAAATTAAGGAGTATCTCCATTTCTGTCATCAGCAGTTGAATTCAATAGACAGAGCTGCACAAACTCTCTGTAGCTTCAAGAAGATGCCAAGTTTGAAAGATGGGTGAAAGCAAAAGTTGTTTTTTGTTTAAGCAGGAATTAATGTTCCCTGTAGCTTACTGTACTGAAGACCAGACAAAAAGAATGAACTAATCACGTAATGCAGTCAGGTAATCATGCTAATTTAAACTACTTGAAAGCAGGAATAGTGTGTAGGTTAAATTAATATTTCTGTTAGATAATGGCATAAGGACAAGTCTTTCTGCTTCTGGGAATCATTTTGGTGAGGCTCAGTTCACAACCCCAAGTCTGGAAGAACAAAGCAAGAAAAGAGAAAAAATTGTCATCGTGTATCTGGACAGACACCATCAGATTGACTAACAACATACTTTTAAGTGTGTTTGTATCTGTTAGAAAAGTTAACAGCTGAATAATTAAACTATCTGCCTGACCCAGAGGGAGTAGAGTACACTTAAAATGTAACTGACCACAGAAATTATTGCAATGTGTATGCAACTGTATATTGCAGTTTTAGTTTGAGATACCTTTTGCCAAGAAAGGTTGGACCAGATGATCCTTGAGGTCCCTTCCAACCTGGTATTCTATGATTCTATGATACCTCCATAAATGCCGATGTACCTGTTATAAGTACAAATATGCAACCACCTTGATAAGCCTACCAAAACTGTCCTACTAGAAGCATGAACATGAACTTAAGTCTTCAAAATATTTAAACCCTGGTCAATACATGACATACTGATCAATACATGACATACTGCTACTTCTGAATAACCCAGACTCCTGGCTTCTCCTCTCAACAGCAGAATAGACACACCGAAGATAAGAAATCCATTTCCTTCTGTAGGTCAGGTGGACACGAGCTATTGCTAATGTGTTACTATGAACGTGCAACATTGGTTTGCTTGCTTGCCTGTAAATTTCAATATTTTAGTGAGCTGCTAGAGGCTTAAATAGTAGTAGTGGTAGTAGTAGTAGTAGTGGTAGTAGTAATAGTAGTAGTAGTGGTGGTGGTAATAATGAAGATAATGATAATAACAACAACAATAATAACAACAACAACAGAGGCTCAATTATTAACCTTTTATTTCGCTATTTAGTGGGAGAGAAAAAAGTATTTTGCAATTTAGATAAAGTATTTTGTAGCAGTATTACACAGGTTATCTCCAGTTTTATACTGTGAGCGTAAACTTCTGTGGAAAGGGCTGCCTTTTCTTTCTGTGCTTGTATTGTGCTTGACATACTGTTTATGTCAACAGCAACTAGTAGGTGCTATCATTATGATCATAATAGGGAAAAAACAATTATGCTTGTTCTTCAGATATATTATATTGATATACATTGATATTGATACATTAAAGAAAATACAAGGCAAGGTTCTTATGCTGAATAGAGACATGCTGCACTGGTAAAACACCTTTCATATATCATGTTTTCAATGTGGGTATTGTGGCCAACTTCTCTTCCAGTTGTCCAAAGATGGGATACCTCTACCCTGGACTGTTTAACAAACACACCCACTCTGTACCATAATGGTACAATAGACTTGATGAACAGTCTTTCACAACTTTTTGTTTGGATATACAGCATGTAGGAGGCAAAAGGATAAAGTATTGTTTTTCATATTTTGCAGGAAATCTTGTTTTCTCATATTTCCATTATACTCGGTTTTGTATGGTTGTGATAGCTGTTAGTGGGGATTGATGCTTCTAAGTCTCCTGGAAGTGTGATAACTGGAAGTGTGAACAATCCAGGAGGAAGAAATATTTTTCAGTTTCAAAGCAACTGAAAAGAACTTCTTAAGGAATAAAAAGAAACTAATAGGAATGAAAGCAACTTAGAGTTTAAACACTGTGTACCATGAGATTAGATTATTAATTGCAAAGCAACTGAAATTTTAACACTAAAATGAGCAGAAGCTAAAGAAGCACAGAATTGGAGTAAAATGTTTATACAGATGCTTTCAAACTTTCTGCTAAAATTGATAATTCTTGATGAGCAAATTACTGAGAGGAGAGTTTATTTGGTCCTCAAATACACTCTACTTTAAAAATCTTAAATTATACCCTTTTGTTTATATAATAAAACCAAAATAAAGCAAACATTATTTCTTTTTGAAAGCAATATCCACTTGTGGTTGTCTTCCAAAATGTGTAATTTAGGGTCTAATTTAGCTTGCAGAAACTCTTTCTTAATAGTGATAAAACCAGAGAATGAAGGACTGGAGGAAAGGAAATAGTCTATTTGACTCTGGAGTTTTTAAGACTGATAATTGGGGAAAAAATAAAAAACAAATTAAAAAAAAAGAAAATCTGCATTTCATATTCATAAACTGAGCTTATTTATTATTATTAGCTCCAATAGTGAAAAAGTTGCTCTTTTTATACTATCTTCTATGAAAGTGTTGCAGCAGTTCAAGCATTCAAAAGAAAGAGGGAAAAGAAAAAGAATCATTCATTGGGAATTACTAAAACATTCTTGACAACGTCTTACAGCTATCATGAGAAAGGGCAACAAGATAAGGAATATCTAAATCACAGGAGTGAAGTAGAGAAATGTTTAATGCCCATTTTGCAATAAAGAAGTGTTACTTATTACATTGCTATCTGGTTTTATTTTGCTAGTCCAACTTAATGAACACCATAGTAAACTTCATAACAAATAAGAAGAGAACAAAACCTTTATTTCTAGAAATGTTACATAGTTAAATTGGCTGTTGAGATTTGCCACAGAAAATAAAAATTAATTTCCCCAACCTTGGGGATTTAGGATTTAAGAACCTTCCAGGTCAGTCTAACTTTGGGCCAACAAAAATGTTGAGAAGGTATTGCCCCTGGTTAACATGACTTCCTTCTAGCATAAGGCTGTGAGAGGAATCTAAGTCTGATTTTATGAAGAAGCAATTAGCAAAGGCAGGGAAGTTTAAAGATCTTGAGAAGTATCTATGCACAACCCTCTGTAATTTTAAAGGCTGCCTTACAACAGTATCATTCCACTTATATCAGAAAATATATGAATATTAAAACTTACTTGAAGGGTGTTATTTTACAATGATACTTTGTATTTTAAAGGTTGGAAATTCATATTTTATTCCTGCTGCTCAGCCTGTGCAAGGTGACTTTGACAGATCTGACTTGGTTGAAATGTTGTTCATGTTCCATAAGACATTACAAAGTTATAAGAGTTGCTTACTTTGTAATTTAATATTATCTTCTGATCTCTGTGTTGGTTGCTCTGTTCAGAGTTAATTAGCAAAAGATTGGAATGGGGCAATGCATGGAAGTTTATATTAGAATTATGCTAAAAGGTACGCAAATACAGTGGAGACCTCTCAAATTGCACAGTATTATTATACAATAAATCTATTTCTCCATCAGGTTTTTAAATTAAAAGGTTTCATTAAGTAGAGCATTGATTAACTATATGTTCAACTGGTAAAGAGAAGATTTATTTCAGTGTATTATTTAAATGTGATCTGAAGTGGTCTTTTAATAAATTTTTAAGACTCTTAATCCTTAATATATTGTGTAGTAAAGTTACAAAATTCAAATAAGAGAATCTTTCAATTAAATTCAAAATTTCAGAAACTTTACTTTTCTTACTATTTAAACATCATAAGCATAGATACAGGAGTCAGCATTTTTACTGCAGAAACATATGCTTCTACAAAGTCTTGTTAAAAGAGAAGAAAACCCAACTTCTTATTCTCTACCACTTTCTGAAATTTTTACTGTCATCTACCTCCTCAGTTCCTAGCCTTAAAAGATAGTCGAGAGCATATGACAGTCTAAAACACAGTACTGATTTATTGTTCCTCACCATTTGGGGCCAAATTCTCTATTCAAACCTTGTTGACTTAAAGGGCATTATAATTATCTTGAAGGGCTGGCAAACACAATAGACACGCCTTAAGTTGAACATCCCTAGCATATTGTAGAACTGCTTCTCTGTCAGGTTTTCAAATTAAGGGCTACATTAAGTGGAGCATTGATTAACTCTATACGTTTAATTGAAAGAGAACAGAACCATTTAATTGTATTATTTAAAGTTGGTCTTGTCCATTTAAAGCCCAACTTTCTTTGTAAATTCTGTTGACTTAAGAGGACTTACAGGAATATTAATGACAAAATATGTGACTTTGTGGCTGCTTTTGCATTAAAAAGAAGACTGAAGTGGAAACTGTGAATGGTAAGTGGGAAAATGTGAGCCCTGCATTAGGGACCCAAGCTTTTAAAAGGAGTTGGCTATATACTTCAGTTCTGAGTGTTCTCTCCAACATCTCTTAGATCTTCATCAGTCAGTATGTGGATTGAACTGGAGTCTAAAGCTTTGATATTGCCATTGCAAGGTATCACATGGCAATCTGGTTCCATATAAGCAAGTTGAGCCAGGAAGTAGTTTGCTCTTGTCAAAGACCTCTGTCCAATTGTATTTAAGACTGGAAAGGGCTAAGGAGGAGGATTCTAATGAAAGAGAAAAGTCCTGCTTATATATGATTTCCAGGCAATTGGTCTGTAAAATATAATATTACCAGGAGTGGGGGAAAAGTTATGACACTCTTGTTTAAAAGAAAAAAAAAATCTAGAAAAATATCTAACACACACACACACACACACAGAGAATTCCCAAATTTTGTTATTCTAAAGAATAGAACAAAAGTCCTAATGAAAAGGAAAATGGATCCTGTGACTGGATGATGGGGGTTTTTTTATGTGTGTGTCATGGAGTTAGTCTTCTTGACTAACAATTTATGACTAACACTGATTTATTATACAAGTAGTTCTGAAATGATGATTGATCAAACCAGAAACTTTCTGCAGAGGCAGTTTCAGGCAATTGTTTGTGGAAGATTTCTTCTGTTCAAGCTGGCCAAAAACACAAAATAAAAGAAAATCTTTCATGCAGGAGACTGTCCTAGACAGAGTGTTACTACTCTGAGTGAGACTCATTTTCTGAATGGGCCCTTTCAGCTAATGTCCTATCCCATAAAGCTAAATAGCTATTTATAGTGGTTGCATTTGTTTCTTTTTATCAGCCAGTAAAGCACTTCTAAAGGTTTCATTCTGTTCATTTAAACATATTACTTATGAATCTTTGGCTATTCTATTTCTATATAAAGATATCTATCAGATTTAAAACTTCTATAGATCCTTCTCATATTGCTCTAGGAATTGCAAAGAAGGACTGAAACTTCCAAGATGACTAATTTTCCAGGTTGAATATTATGGCTAACACTGACCTGCTTCCCTTCTTCTCTTCTCTTGTTCTTGTTCTATGATCATCTTTCTATTACAGTAAAGCTGTTTTATACATTCCTATAATTGCACATCTTATAATTTTGTTTTATTGGATTCCTAGGTCACCTACTCTGTATAAATATTGACAGTCTAAGAAATATATTTCAAAATCACTGTGATAAAAAGAGGACAGGGAAAAGATGAAAATATCATCCAGAAGACAAAGTAGGATGAAAAGGATCTAGTCTACAGTTCACAATTTCTAAACTCCATAAGGTAATTTATCATCCAGTAATGAGTCCTTGCTCTTTTTCCAAGCTTTGAGTAAGATGGAAGCTCTTAAATCACCACTAGTTAGAACTGGGAGAAAACTACGCTACTGGAAGCAGTATATGGTCCACTCCCTTTCACCTTTTTTCCCCTACTTTCCAGTAGCATACAACTGAAATGCACTGGTTTGTGAGAATATCACTCAAAAACTGCATGTGCAATGTCTGTTGTTGCAGTGCAAAGGCTATTTAATTCATTCTGGGCTGTTTGCAAAGCTTAATTTTACTTCCAGACTTTTATTCAAGAAAACACTCCCTGGTGAATCTGAATAATGATATGCTGTTCCCCTTTCTGCCTAAGACCAAAAGATCCGACACTGGGTCAGACTTGAGGTTGATCTTGGTCTGTACACTGTCCCTGTCAGTGGTTGAACATAGATGCTTAGGAAACAGCGTAAGAACAGGGGAAGAACAGATATTCTAACAAACCAGTACATTTCAGTTGTATTTCTAAACACTTATTTTCCTTTCTTTCTTTCTCCCTTTCTCCTTTTTCTCCCCTACTTTCTCTCTAATCCTGGTCTCTCAATTATATTCAGTTTCTGTCACAGTTCTTACTATAGAAAACCACTGCATAAAATGCTTAGAATTCATGGTTGACAGGAATATATTATAAAAGTCTTATATAACTAATATAATTCTGCACATGAAATCATATTCTAACTTGCATGAGATGCAGACTTGGAAATAACACCTATGTTTAAAGTTCTGTAACGCTTTCAGTATTAAACTTTATTTTATATTTGCCATAAATTCACCAAAATTCAACCACAGTGCCTGAAATGTTCTATATTCAGTTATTTGAAATGCATCCATAAAAACCTGTGCATTTTTTCTAATAAAGAGATTGAAGGATTGATACATTGTTTACAAAGTATTGTTGCTTAGCTGCCAAATTCTACTTTTCCTGCTTTGTGGCAGTGGCTTTACATTTGGTAAAGATTGGAGACATGTCTGGAAGCAATCCGAGCCTGAAATGAGTAGGGCTGTGTAAGGCGCCTAGCTACAACTGCATCTTGAGACATGGGACTACGCAGCGTATGTGTTTGTACTAATGTTAATTTGGGAGCACCTGCCATCATCCAGCAGATTATGTCTTTTGCTGTCCTCAATTTTTCCTGATTTTCTCACTTCCTAAAATTGTTTTATGCTTGTTTCAAAAAACTGTAGAGGTCTGTTAAAGTTTCATTTGCCAATGAAATTCTCTGAAAATGGTGTCTGCTTTACATTGCAGAATTTGGCCAAGGACTTCGCTTCCAAATATGAATCTGGCTTTCAGATGCCATGATAGAAAATAATATTTGTAAAGACAACCAGGAGAGCTACTGTGCTGTCATTGATCAGCGTGGCTGTGAAATGGGGAAGAAGAGAGTGGTAAACAAAGGAGAGCTATGCAGCCTGGAAAGGAAGAAGGAAACAGCCCGTCACTCAGGGACTAATGTCTGGAGGAGAGGTAGCAAGAGAGTGTCCCATGGTTAAGGAGGGAGAGAAGAAAGCCAGAGCAGAAGGGAGTAAGTATGGGGGAGAATCAGAACAAAAAAGCTGGGAAAGGAGAAAGGGCAGGGCAGAGATGACTGGGGAGAACAAGAAGGTAAGGGACAAAATTAGGTGACTGCACCCTGGTAAGACTATAAAAAGACTGTTGTGAAGACAAATTGATTAATGTTTGATAAGTACCAGCTATTCTGGTAATGAAACCCATAAAAATCAAGAACGATGTCAATAATCATGTCTTCAGTGCAGAGTTCAGATATCGTGGTAAATAAACTCTAGGACCACATATTGAATGATGAGAGAAAAGAGAAATATTGGAAAATTGTCTAAGGTATAAGCATTCGCTTAATGTGCCCTGAGTGAGGCAGGTGTCCTGTGGAAAAACTGAAGATCATATCATAAAAATTAAAGATTATGTCATAATGTATACTCACAAGGGTTAGCAAATAAAATTTGCATGGGCAATCTTAATCCTGGCATTTCCTAAATTTGAGTGCTTGACTTTGCAATCTTAATGTTCTTACTGGTAGTAAAATTAGAAAACAGTTAAGATGGACTAAACATAGAATCAATGAAACCTTAGCTGCAAGTGCTTCTGCCTCCCATATGGTTTATTGCTATTGGTATACCTAGCTCACACAAAAAAAGATATTGCCTTATTCCTTAGATGTAAAACACTGATACTGTAAAAATAAGCACAATGTCAGATGTTCTACTGAAGATCTAATTAGTCTCTGAAGTTTTAAACCTGTCTTGCAGGTTTAAATGTGTCTCACATTTCTGTGCAGTAACTCAAGAAATAATAGCATTGCACTCAGTTTGCTTCACTGCCTTCAGAAATCTGTATTTCATGCTGCAGAGTTAAACTGTCATTAATTTGCCTCACATCATATAACTGCACTTCAGGAAGAATAATACAAACTTGATCTGACATTCTTATTCACTTTTCCAGCACTTTCCTTATTTTTAGATTTTATAGTCCTCTGGGCTCCTGTTCTACAGGATACTCCTGCTTATACCACTTCTCTGCCTCTTACAGCTTTCAATCTGGCTTCCTTAAGTAATTTAAATAATGGGTTTATAGGGGAGGTTAGCTAAGTTTCCATCTCATTCTCAGGTTCTGATTTTACCCTCTGTTTCCCTTTCCTTTTTCTTGAAGAAAACACTCCCCTTCTTAAGAATAGCAATGAAAAACAGAGTTTCAAAGACAACAATTTACAATAACCTCCAAGACATTATGTAAGTTTATGTTGTAACTAAATAGGGAACTCAGTTTTTTTAACTGCTACAGCAGCGAAGTATAGAAGACAAAAAAGTCTCTTTGAATAATGTGATTTTGAAGCTTTGTAACCTTGAACTAAGGGAAGCAACTAGATAGATTTAGAGATGAAGAACTTTTACATTATTTCTTAAATTTCAGATGTTTCCAAGTTACTCCCTAAATGAGCCCATAAAACAACTTGTAAACAACATATTTGTGAAATATTTTTTCTTGTCTATCTTTTACAGTAGCACATTTTCCAGTATGCATTATTTAATGTAGTGTGAATATTTTACCATATTTTCAAACACATCACTAAAAATTGACTGCTATCTCTCAATAAGTAACAGAACTCCTTGTAATTTCAATTCTTAAATGCCAAAAATGCCCTTTCATCTTAGTTAAGTGAATTATGTATTTGAAAATACAACTCTGCAGCCCAACTGTTCATTTGTATCGCCTCCAAGAAATCTGGTTCTCTAACTCCACCAGTCTACTTGGTTTTAATTCTCAGTCTTCAAAAAGAGACATGACTCAGAGAGATAGACAGAACTCCTTGTAATTTCAATTCTTAAATGCCAAAAATGCCCTTTCATCTTAGTTAAGTGAATTATGTATTTGAAAATACAACTCTGCAGCCCAACTGTTCATTTGTATCGCCTCCAAGAAATCTGGTTCTCTAACTCCACCAGTCTACTTGGTTTTAATTCTCAGTCTTCAAAAAGAGACATGACTCAGAGAGATAGGAGATGAATATATCTTTTTCATAATGAATGAGTTATTAAATTTCTATGGCCTAGGAAACATTTTGAGCCAAATGTTTAAAAGGAAATCCCCTTAGGCTTTGGAAAGAAAAAAACCCTTGAGTGTGTTGCAAATGAGACTATTTTTAGTGATAAACTGTTATATATCATTCCACTAACTAAAGAGTGAAATGAAGAGGCTTACTTAAAGATGTTTCAAAGTAGAATGTCTAAGCAATACACACAGGAAAATAATATGATAAAACAATCACTAATACAAACTTTAAGAAAAGTAAGAATGGGTTCAAAAAGGTAACTGAGGAAGTGAAGTAATTTTCATTGAAATATTGATGTCTGATATGGCAAACCACTTGATAACTGCAGTAATTTCCGGTTTTACACACTTCTGTAGTATATATTGGTGAATATCTTACCAGTGGACATTGCTGTGTTAATAGGGACCAACAGAATGAAATTAAGATGGGAAGGAAAAGAAAATAAAAAAGAGTTAAAATCAGTATTTGCATAGTGAAAGTCAACAACAATAAGTGGACTATAATACACTCATAAAATTAGCATTAGACAAAACCTAATAGATGTGGCATCTTGTAGAAATGAAAATTTCTGCTGGATATATCCATTAAACAGGCGAACAAAAATGTTGAAAAGTGAAAAAATACTCAAAAGCAGGTGTTGGTTTTCTGTGTGTGTTTTTTTTTTATAGCCAAGAAATACATCCTAAATTCCCAAGGGCTGTGGGACTTTTTTGCTGTATGAAGAAACTTAATAAAAATAAAGAGCAGGTATTACCTGTGGGTTGTCTCTTTTTCTTTTCCTAACAGAAGTTAATGAAGAGACAACAAATGAAAGCGAATATCAACAAACTGAAAATGGCTATACGAGAAAGACAGAACATAAGCTTATGGCAAGAATTACATGACATGGCTGCCTGGTTATCTGTGCTAAGAGGCTTTGGATTCTAAGAGGTCTCTTTCAGTTGAGTTTTCTTACGCTGTTAATTAAATACATATTTGGAGGACAGAGTTAGTAAAGTTCTTGCAGTAAACAGATGAGAAAAGCAATAATGACAGTATTGAACCATACAATTTTTTTTTTAAACGTTTCTGTCATCCCCTAGATATAGGTCAGGCTCCTACAGCCAAATAGTATTAGCATTGTTGCATAAATGGCTGTGGTAGTTTAAATGAAATAACTGGAGAAATGAGAAACCAGAAGATAGCAAGGAAAAGTGGAGAGGGATGGGCAAGGTGGTACTAAAAGGAAAAAGAAATAGGAAGAAGACCAGAATAATCAAAAGCAAAGAGAAATCAGAAAAAGGAAGGAAGAAGAAAGGCCAGAAGATCAAAACAGCCAAGAAGAGTAAATTTTTGTCTCATATATAAGAAGAAAATCTATACAGAGAGGGGTATAGCAAAAAAAAGTCTGTTAACAAAGCTATTAACCAATCAGAAATCAAGGTGTTTTGTTCGGTTGTTTTATTGGGGGGGAGGGGGAGGGAGGGGCGGATATGATACATTCCAACACGTAAGTAAAGAAAAGTACAGGTTTCACTTATTGAGGGTTACTCAATTCAGAATTCAGAAGCAGTATTCATATTGCCTTACAAAGAAAGCCAGCTATATAAACTGCTGATGGATATATGCATTGGAGGAGATTAAGACTTAAATATTATCTACTGAATTCTTTAGATACAGCATGTAACTCTGTTTCAGCAGCATTATTAATTGAATTGTGGAGTTCTTGAACTTATTTTACTCTGCAGTTTAAATACTGTATATTGTGTCAATCCCTTAGGGCAATCTTAGTATTATTTGTTCATGTCACTGAACAAGAACAAAACAAGAACAAGAGAAACAAAGACAGGCATCCTTTTTGAGGTCCTATCATCCCTGGTAGAGCAAAGAACTGTGGAAGGAAATAAACTGCATCTCCAAAGATGTACACATTACTGCAGGTGCACATGATTATTCCATTCAAAAGTGTCCAAGCAGATGAGTGCAGAACTATCAGCGAGTAACACCCAAAAGAACACATCATGGTGATAAAAAGGAAGCTATTTGTTGACAGAACTGCTATAAAAAGGATGTCATTGAGTCCTGCCAAGGATACTAAAAAGTGTCAGTAACATTTTCAGTAACCAGTTTAAAAGGTAACTAAAATCACAGCTAGTGCTGATTGTATTTTTAAGCAATACATAGTTAAATGCCTCTGAGAGATGTTCTGAAGGACAAGTGATGAAATATTATGTTTGGGAATGTAACTGGCTGCCTTTTTGCCTTCAGTCAACTCCTTGACAGAGGTTCTTGGTTCTGTTTCCAAAGCCAGCAAGTTTAGTGTAGCAAAAGCTATGGGACTTGTGTTATAAGAGAGATTTAAGTATGAAAATAGAGTCTGTTCTATAGTTAGAACTGTAGTGTAGCTTGGTATCAGGGCTGTGCCTATATGCACACCCAGTGCATCAAGTCATTAATTCCCTATGTGGCCCAGGAATGTCCCAATGAGTCTGTGCACAGATGCGACAATGGACTGGTTTGAAATAGCAGACAGATCTGAAACCAGGTGATTGACTGAACTCCAAGCCACATACAAAATGAAGTATTTGACTGATTGTTTCAAGAAGCCCTCCAGCTGGGAATTTTGAAGAGCTCTAGAGAATCTCCCAAGACAGCTTCCTGCTGTTCATGGGCCAGTTTGCATGCTTAAATGCACTGATTAGCACCCTGGGTGGAGAATCTGGCCATTCCTTCTGGATACTTTCCTAGTTGTTTCCTCCTGTAAAATTGATCAAATTGTACATAAATAAGAACCATATAATTAACCAATTAAAAACTCTTCCTGAAGATGCAGTAAAGGTCACATCTTTTCTAGACAGTTAAGGGGTATTTAATAGGTGTTTTGTATTTAGTTCAGATAATTAATGTCCTGGTTTCGGCAGGGATAGAGTTAATTTCCTTCCTAGTAGCTGGTACAGTGCTGTGTTTTGGATTTAGCGTGAGAATAATGTTGATAACACACCGGTGGTTTAGCTGTTGCTAAGTAGTGGACTGAGAAGGCTGGAGGTGCACAAGAAGCTGGGAGGGGGCACAGCCAGGACAGCTGACCCAAACTGGCCAAAGGGATATTCCATACCATGTGACGTCATGCTCAGTATATAAAGCTGGGGGAAGAAGAAGGAAGGGGGGGACGTTCAGAGTGATGGCATTTGTCTTCCCAAGTAACCGTTACACGTGATGGAGCCCTGCTTTCCTGGAGATGGCTGAACACCTGCCTGCCCATGGGAAGTAGTGAATGAATTCCTTGCTTTGCTTTGCTTGCGTGCACAGCTTTTGCTTTACCTATTAAACTGTCTTTATCTCAACCCACAAGTTTTCACACTTTTACCCTTCCAATTCTCTCCCCCATCCCACTGTGGGGGAGTGATCGAGCAGCTGTGTGGTGCTTAGTTGCCGGCTGAGGTTAAACCACAACAATTAATAACAATGCATCATGCATGTGCTGGAGTAGTCATGAAGGGCTATGGGCCAGCTGGATTATAAGAACTGAGCAGAAGAGCAGCCTGGGGAGTCTCACCCAAACCAGATGAAGATGCCACTGCAAGAACCCTTGTGATGAAGATTCCTATCATGATCTGGACATTAATCAACCGTCCTGTTCAAGAAAATTGATTTCACACAAGACCATTAACCAATGCCAAGGTCTTAAGAATTTTTTTTTTCGTTTAACAACCATTATTTGCGAATGTCTGTGCAATATCAGTGTGAAACACATAGAATTGTAAAGAGTATGATACTATCACAGCTTAGTCAATTATTTCAATTGTGCAAGTCCTGGAAGAGTCATCATCTTCACCATCATATTGGAGTGTATTCCAATCACACGTAATTAACATCTCCCTGGGGCTTGTTGTTCTAGGGCTTTACTATCCCAGCAACTCTGATTTATCACTGCTGCACAAAAAGTATCTAGGAACAACATACTGTTACTTTCAGACATCCCTACTCAGATGAGGAAGTGCTGCAGCAATTTCAGGAGGATTACGTCAGCATAGGACAAGAACATACTGTATCTTAATAACTCTTTGTACTAAACTTAGACCCTAGACCTACACCTAAATATGAGACATGGAACATATCTGATGATCAGTCCCAGCTGTCTTTTTCACTGCTTCAGTCTTAGCTTCAATATTTTTGGTGATTACTTCCTTAATGGCTAGGAGATGAGAAAATCCATACATGCCTTCCTACTTTACCTTATTTAGACAACTCAGGTAAACAAGATTTGTATACTGTAATGTTTTATTCTTTTCTCTGCTGGAGAATATTTTTTTCTCTGCATTCCCTGTAAAACAGTTTTAATGACTTGAATAATACGTATGTTAGGTTTTTTGGGTGATAAACAAAGCAGATTACTATATATAGAATTATTTATAAATGTATTATCTCTGTTTTCAACAAGTGTAATGTTTATTGTGTGATTACAATTTTGTTTGAATGGTCTGAACCAGCTGAACCATTTAATTTCTCTGCCATTACAGGTTTTTTGAAATGTTATTTTAGCTTTTCAGTCTTCTGGTGTAGTTATAACCAGTAGTTCTATGCACTTCACTAGAAAGGATGTATTTCATACATAACTTTAATCCCTGACCCCATGTTGTGGTTTAACCTCAGTCGGCAACTGAGTACCACACAGCTGCTCGCTCACTCCTCCCCTCCACCCCGGTGGGATGGGGGAGAGAATCGGAAGAGTAGAAGTGAGAAAACCTCATGGGTTGAGATAAAAAGAGTTTAATAATACTCGTGGGTTGAGATAAAAAGAGTTTAATAATTGAAATAAAATAATAATAACAATAATAATGTAGTAGTAGTAATAATAATAATACACAAAGCAAGTGATGCACAGTACAATTGCTCACCACCTGCTGGATGCCCAGCTGAGCATGACGTCACATGGTATGGAATGTCCCTTTGGCCAGTTTGGCTGTGCCCCCTCCCAGCTTCTTGTGCACCTCCAGCCTTCTCAGTCGGCAGAGCATGGGAAGCTGAAAAGTCCTTGACTAGTGTAAGCATTACCTAGCAATAAGTAAAACATTGGTGTGTTATCAACTTTGTTCTCATCCTAAATCCAAAACACAGCACTGTACCAGCTACTAAAAAGGAAATTAACTCTATTCCTGATGAAACCAGGACACCCCAATTGGTAATATTGGTATTTAAGTATTAAAGTATTGCTATTAAAAATATCTTGCACTTTCTTCTTAAGGTAGGGTTTTTCCATGCCCTCCTACAGAAAATTGTCTTTCTTTTCGGTACTGAAAGGGGAACTCTGAAATAACTGGTTATCTATCCAACCATTACTATCCACCTCAGTGTTCACTGCTTTTCATAGAGTCACAGAAAAATAGAACTGGTAAAGACCTCACAAAGTCTTCTGGTCTATTCTCCTTTCCCAGACAGTATCAACTGCACAGAAAGAGATCCTGACAAAAGTATATCAAACTAAAAATTCTACTGTGGTGGACATGCACAACCTCCCCAGCAATCTATTCCAGCATATAACTCCTACACATCTCTAATGTTTTTTCTCTAATGTCAAGCCTACATTTCTCTTGCTAGAGTTCAAACTTATTATTTTATGTCCTACTCACAACAGAAGTGGAGAAGGGTTTATTCCCTTCAGTGATTGTTTCATATACGGTTGGTGAAGTATTTAGGATGAAAGGTGTCATATCATAATAACATCTCACCTTTGTAAATATTTCCTGCCAGTATAGAAATACTTGACATTGTGTTCATAAATGAGTTCATTTATTTCACTCATCTAATTTAAATGATATGTAGTTGACTTCAGTGAAGGAGTGTCAGTAAGAAAAATGGACAAGACACTTACTTAAGGTGTATAATTTGCATCCAACCCTTTAGCAGCTGTCTCATAATTATTCTCAAGCAGATTTGTAAATTAGATGTTTTTCTGTATAGCTCAATAGAAAAGATCAGGGCACATCTAGTCAGGACAAAGACACCATGGTCAGAAATAGAAAAGAAAAGTCAGAGAACATCCTTTATGTTGTTTAGAGCAGGGTTTCATTCCAGGTGACTAAGAGAATATTTTAACCACTAAATTATTGTTCTTCTGAGATGTGGGTCCCTTTCAGCCTGCAGTTTCATGATAGAACTAATGATGAAATTGTACCCTCCATCTTTCTTGTTTGAGCAATTTATATCTAACACAAACTAATCGCATATCGTCACGGTAAGCACTGGAAACTCTCTCTATTCTATTACAAGTAAATGCCCTAAACACCAGAGAGTAGAATTCCTTTCCCCCCTCAAACACACCCTTTTTTTTCCTTTCTTTGTCTTACTGGATGTTAGTTATATATCTAAATTAAACAGCTCCCACTGGAGGGTCTGAGAAAAATATGAAGCAAACTTTACAACCCAGTGGGAGCAGGCCACTAAAGGTAGAATACTGAGTTAAAACCCTGTCTCTAAAGCTGATAGGAGATCCATGAACTTAGATATTTCCTTCAAAAAGTTAGTGCTGTAATTAGAAGGCAAAGTGAAAGGCACAGTTGTCCCATTTCTCTGTGTGAGAAGGCAAAAAGGCTGTCACATTCAGCTCTTGAAAAGCTTTGCAAAGATTTTCAGTCCTTCACAATCTTCTATATAAAAATTATTGCAAAAGTCAACAAAACTAAAAATGGAGAAATTAGCCACTTCTTCAGTGTTACCTAAGAGCTATCTTAAAAATATATGAAGACTGTGAATAGTAGACATGGAGTCAGAAAATCAAAGAGGCCAAGAAAACTAATGAGAAAATGAGATATTTCTGTCATCATACTTGTCCGAATGGTTTATTTGATATTAATGCTAGGCAACTGGGCATCCTGAAAAGGTGAAGTTATATCCTTTCTTTTTGCTCTAAGAGCTGCCATGCCCTGGGACTCCAGGTTCAACCACGCCACCACTGTTACTTGGCTCCCATTTCTCATTGGAGGAAAAATGATGTCAGGTCCTTGCTTGAAGCCAAGTCACTGAATAGACCTCCCTTGGTCATGGGTTTAGGAGATCTTAACTGGGCTAATTCAGCAAAGGCTAGGTTGCCCATTCACCTACAATGCGGTTTTATATACACAGAAGCACCGTGTGCAGAAATTCATATAATTTTTCACAAAACTTAAGTAAGACTTAGTGACTTACAATGCCAAGGGCAGAACAGTAATAGATACTGATACTTAAAATGGAATCTCTATCTCCCATTTAAGGAACTCATATAGGGGAAGTAGAGCATGAAGAGTACTTCAAGGAAAAATGGCTAAATTCAGGCAGATTTTATTTCAGTTATGACAATCAGGCATATTTAATAAATAAATGGGGTCAGGATACATCAGCACTGGGAGCAGAGAACGTGAAGAATGGAGAGACAAATCAATAAAGAAACATCAAGAACTCTGGTATTTTTTATTATTAACTTAATTTTATTTTAGTTCCTACAGGGCCTAACATGAATTCGGACATCATTTCAGAAAAACACTGGAGTACTACTGAGCCATGCATTGAGTTTGTGAGGAAACAGAAGGTCGTGGTTCTTAAACTGCAAACATACCAGACCACTAAGATGAATGCTGGAAGCTTACACCTGATATCAGTCCAGTCTAGCCATACTCAGCCAATAACAATTTACATTGTTAAAGCTACATTTCCATCTGGGGAAAAAAAACCAAAACAAACAAAACCCCAAATCTCTTCATAACAACACAGAAATACAGGGTAGGGTTTTTAGAAGTAACAAGTGACTCAGGTTGCAAGATGCCTGATGTTCAGGTGGTGAATGTACAGCATGTTCCACAATGCAGGCATGCAACACTTTTGCTGCAAATAATTAGTAACTTTTTCTGATTCCTGTTCTGTATGCATTTATTCTCACTGTTATTTATTTTTTCAGATGGCTGTATACTTATTTTGTGTCCTGGTTTCAGCTGGGATAGAGTTAATTTCCTTCCTAGTAGCTGGTACAGTGCTGTGTTTTGGATTTAGCGTGAGAATAATGTTGATAACACACCGGTGGTTTAGTTGTTGCTAAGTAGTGCTTACACTAGTCAAGGACTTTTCAGCTTCTCTGTCCCTGCCAGCGAGAAGCTGGGAGGGGGCACAGCCAGGACAGCTGACCCAAACTGGCCCAAGGGATATTCCATACCATACGACGTCATGCTCAGTGTATAAGCTGGGGGCAGTTGGCCAGGGGGGTGGTGATCACTGCTCAGGGACTGACTGGACATTGGCTGTCAGGGGGTGAGCGGTCGGGTCATTTGGGGTTCCCCCCCAGCT
>NW_008795041.1:5976692-5980375 GCF_000699145.1 Aptenodytes forsteri | reverse complement strand
CATCATCATCATTATTATTATTATTATTATTATTATTTCCCCTTCCTTTTCTGTCCTATTAAACTGTCTTTATCTCAACCCACAAATTTTACTTTTTTTTCCCGATTCTCTCCCCCATCCCACTGGGGGAGGGGAGGGGAGGGAGCAAACAGCTGTGTGGTGTTTAGCTGCCTGCTGGGTTAAAACACAACACTTTGCAATTAGAACTTAGAATGACATTGTTATTAAGGTGTTCTGTGAGAGGAAATTAAATGAACACTTATAGCATTTTCTGAAACATTTAAAAAATCTGGCACAGCTGACATGGTTATATTGCTTCTGATTACAGACCAACCATGAGTAAGCAACATCTCAAGGTCCTCTCAATCATCTTGTGTGGTCTGGAGTACACAGACCAAATGGAAACACCTTGCTCCAAAAACACTCTTGTGCTGTAACACCAGTTCTTATGCAAATCCCTCAGGACAAAGAGAGACAGTGAACTTAGTATGTAACCTCCAGACCAGGGCTATATCTACTGAGAAAGGCTACAAATAAAATGTCACAGCCCTTCATACATTAGTGTTTCAAATTCACAATATTTTTGTGATGAGACTATTTTTTTAATGAATATACTAATCGCTGGAAAAAATCAGGTTAACTTCCACTGTGAAAACATTTTGCTGTAAGAGTTGAAAATATGTGAACAGTGAAAAAGAAGTTAAACTTCATTGCTAGTTAAATAACACATGAGCTATTGCACTGTCTCCATACTTGATTTTCCACTGAAATAATTTAAATGACACCATCTAAAAATTAATAATTTGATGACACCACCACAAAAGTTTGGATGCTGACCTTGATTTTTTACAATCCAAGAACAAAATCAAGAATTAGGGTCCAAAATGACTGTGAAAAGTGGTTGTAAATTTCATATATGCTGTTGATTTGTTTTGCTGGTTTTGGCTGGGATAGAGTTAATTTTCTTCATAGTAGCTAGTATGGGGCTGTGTTTTGGAATTGTGCTGGAAACAGTGCTAATAACACAGGGATGTTTTAGTTACTGCTGAGCAGTGCTGACACAGAGTCAAGGCCTTCTCTGCTCCTCACACCACCCCACCAGCGAGGAGGCTGGGGGTGCACAAGAAGTTGGGAGGGGGCACAGCCGGGACAGCTGACCCCAACTGACCAGAGGGATATTCCATACCATATGACGTCATGCTCAGCATATAAAGCTGGGGGAAGAAGAAGGAAAGGGGGGACGTTCGGAGTGATGGCATTTGTCTTCCCAAGTAACCGTTACGCGTGATGGAGCCCTGCTTTCCTGGAGATGGCTGAACACCTGCCTGCCCATGGGAAGTAGTGAATGAATTCCTTGTTTTGCTTTGCTTGCACGTGCAGCTTTTGCTTTGCCTATTAAACTGTCTTTATCTCAACCCACAAGTTTTCTCACTTTTACCCTTCTGATTCTCTCCCCCATCCCACTGTGGGAGGGAATGAGCGAGTGGCTGTGTGGTGCTTAGTTGCTGGCTGGGGTTAAACCATGACATTTGTTTATCTTGCAAAGCATATGCAACATAACCATTATGGAGTCTGAGAATCTCTCAAGACATTAAAGAGTCCTGCAAACCACACTTCTGGCATCCAAGGACAAATGGACCACCAGGAAAAGAAGTCATTGAAGTATCTGTGGAATACTGTTCTGAATATGTGGCATGAAAATGGATATGCTGCTGGTTATTCTTTGTCTTTCCTGAGCTCTGCTTCATTAAAAACACATTTTACAGCAACAAACAAGCAGAGCTGTGGCTATTGAGTAGTTAAAAAAAACATCCCAACCCCTCAATTGTTGGAAGAAGTATATATGCATCTTCTAAAATAGTGGTGGGACCTGGAGTTTATTTTCTTTGCATACTATTTGTTTGTGCACAGTCTAGATAAAAAGCAAAGTCGATGTTTCTGTCATCATGGCAGGCACAGAATGTTTCTGAGGCCTTGGAGAAGTTACTGAACTACTTTGGCTCTATTTCTCTTCTGACAAATATATTCCATGTATAGCAATATATGATAGGATTAACTAAATAATGGTTTCAATATTAAATTTCTGGGAGAAAAATCCTCTTTTAAGAATGTACAGGCATATAACAAAGTGGTTTAGGAAATGAATATGATAGAGATACATTTTTAGCAAGGACTCAAGTTTTGTTTAAAGAATGTGAATGTTATTTTAAATAGAGCTAATATAATCAAATGGTGTTTGCAAAATTCTCTGAATACTGTGGTCTTCCTTATCAATAATCTATTTCTTGGTCTTCTGGTTCCACACGTATGAAAACTTTCTTCGTATTTACACTTTTTATAGGTATGTTGTCCAAAATCTAGAAAAAATAATTTCTGAAAAAGCCAAGAGAGGTTGTTTGATTTGGGGGGTGGTGTGGTGTTGTTTATTTTTTCTAACAGGAGCATTTGACCACAGTTCTTGAACTGACGAGAAAAAATGGTGTCTGGTTTTAGTGGCCAGTGGAAGAGTGACTGCTTATCTGCCAGGCACAAAAGGGCAGGCACATTTCCATCACACCTGGGACCACGCCTCCACCTCAGAGCAGGTGAGCCCCATCCTCAGGGGCTCCACCCTTCCTTTTTCTGCATAAGTGTTTTTAGTTGACTTCGGGTTGGACAAACGCATTCCTGTACTTTGATTTACTGCAGTTGACTTTGCTGAACTGAAATCTCTAAATGTGCATTTTTATATGAAGCAGACAGCTCCTAAACTGTGTGTGGATAAAAATGGTAATTAAAGAGTAAAGTTGTCTATAACTGGCATTTATCTTCTTAAGCAGTCTTCTGAATATTGTCTGCTTTCTCACACTGGATGAGTGGCAAAGACTACTATCACTGTCAAATGAATGTCTTTCTAGCAAAGGTAATGTCATGCTTAAATAAGGTTTCCAAGTCCCTTTGAAAGTTTTGGAGATTTTGAAAATGTAGAAAATCTTTTATAGAAATGGATCAAGAGACTGTCCTGATTATTCAGGATTCATAAAATATCACAGTTAAAGTAATATTGCAAGAAATTTTGGCATATAATCTTGAATTAAATCACACGGCAGAATAATACACTGATAATCTTGGGATTACATGTAATTTATGAGATAATTACAGTGTACTGTTTTGGACTTGGTGTTTTTTGTTTTGTTTTGGGGTTTTTTTTGCCTGACAGCTATTTCTGTCTTCCTCAGCCTAGATCTTTTAGTGGGTGTGGGTATCTCTGTTGTTACAGAAACCAAGAAATACTATTTATGTCTTCCTAGCTGTCATGGTTTACCCCCAGCTGGCAACTAAGCACCACACAGCCACTCGCTCACTCCCCCCAGGTGGGATGGCGGAGAGAATCAGAAGGGTAAAAGTGAGAAAACTCATGGGTTGAGATAAAGACAGTTTAATAGGCAAAGCAAAAGCTGCACGTGCAAGCAAAGCAAAACAAGGAATTCATTCACTACTTCCCATGGGCAGGCAGGTGTTCAGCCATCTCCAGGAAAGCAGGGCTCCATCACGCGTAACGGTTACTTGGGAAGACAAATGCCATCACTCCGAACGTCCCCCCTTTCCTTCTTCTTCCCCCAGCTTTATAAGCTGAGCATGATGTCATATGGTATGGAATATCCCTTTGGTCAGTTGGGGTCAGCTGTCCCGGCTGTGTCCCC
>NW_008795041.1:5925122-5976638 GCF_000699145.1 Aptenodytes forsteri | reverse complement strand
CACTGTTTCCAGCACAATTCCAAAACACAGCCCCATACTAGCTACTATGAAGAAAATTAACTCTATCCCAGCCAAAACCAGCACACTAGCTGCAGAATCCCTCATATGGATGATAGCTGGGGTGGAATATGAGTAAATTACAGCATCTTTTGAAAGCTTGATGAAGTTACTGAAAGCTGAAGAATGCACAGGTTCAAAAATATGACTTTTGCCTCCACCTATTAATATCTCCCATATATTTTCCACAGTACAGCTGAGATAAACACAATAACAGAACTTATGAACTTTGTTTATTACAATTAATTTTTCATCAATCAAATGCTATTTTCATGGTTTCATAAAAATTCAGTCAATGAACATTCATTTTTTCACTGTATTCTTCAACATAATGCAACTTATGGAGGTATATTATTAAATGTAAACATTTTTTTCAAAACTCAAATATCTGCTGAAAATTTTTTAAAAACCCCTTATTTTTACATATAAGAAAATGATTCTTCATTCTCAAAAAAGGCTGAACTACTACTCCTCCAACAGTCATGAGTGAATTTCCTTTTAAACAGAGCAGAACCTTGGTATATTTTAAAAGCACAAGTAAAAGCTGAATATGATTAGAAGCCACTGAAAAGTGATTATTGGAATGAGAGCATGTATGCAACCTTAACTACAGATGTTGCTGCTGATCCTGCATAGGAAATCATATGGAACTGATGAATCAGAGAAAAAAATTTAACTTGCTCCTTATCAATGAAAACAGGTTACAAAATATGCAACCGCATTTCTCTTTAGTTTTGTTCATATTTTTCAGTAGAAAAGTTCTTGGGGTAGAGAAAGTAACAGCACTGAATATTCTTCAGTGAGCATGATTATATGTAACGTTAAATTCTAAATCTGTATCTGAATCTTACCTGGCATGCACACGCACAGTGTTTGTAAAAGTAAAAAGGAAGGAATTATCTAGACACACTTTCCCTTTCAATATCAGCAAAGACTATTAAATGCTTTGGGCCATCTCTTTATGTAGCTATATCTGTAAGAAAGGACAGTATAAAGTTCACTAATCTCCATAGTCCTCTTTCTATTCCAAGACTGAGCTGGTCACCGCTAAAGAGTTGAGCTTGGCAGGCACAAGACACAGATGATACGCTTTGAATTTTTTCCTAGCAGTGGCATCTGTGTCTTCTGTTGCCTTTCTGGCTGATTCTGCTTTCAGCTGTTATGACAGATACAAACGGTTATGGGTTGCTGAGAGTTTATATAATTTGAAGAACACATTTTCAGATCTCGCTGTATATATTTTGCTATAACATGTTCAAATAAGGGGTTTTCTGTAGATGTTCTAGAATAGCCACATCAGACAGCTGGTTTCCATTCCCTCCCTTACCTATGACTATATTACTGTTTTCTGCACGAGTATTCATGCTGGTTGCTCTCAGTTGTTTTTCTAGTAATGTTTTTCATTTCCTCTAAATTTCTTCTTGAATTAACAAGTCTGGTCACTAATATAATTTGGCTTGTATTTGCTTGTAGGTGGGTTGGGGTTTTTTTGTTTTGTATTTTGGTTTGGGTTTATTTTTCCTGTGTGTATATAACCATAGTTTAGAAAATTATTTGAAAATAAATACAAATGAAAATTACTTCTAGTTGAAAATGCCCTTCTTAAAATGCATATATCTTTATTTTACTGGATCCAAATAATTTTGATAGACAACTGACAATGAATTCCACTAATACATAAAGGATGTGGTTTCCCTCCATGTACCTGACACAGTTGTTAGTCAGTTCCCACTACTAGTAGTGTTGTTAGTCAGATCCTACTATTAGTAGTGCATACACACTTGTATCAGGGCCACCTGATACAACAAATGACCATTGGCAAGGCCTCTATATGTATTTTATTCAGTTTCATACTTGCTGCTACAAAAATTTATACTTCCAAAGTGTGATTTTTGATATGCCTCTGCCCAGGTGCTGAAAATCACAGTTTGGGAGTCCAAGTTGTACCTAAAAGGCTAAGTTAAAATTGACAACTGGAACCAAAGTTATTTAAGCCAAAATAGGCTGCTAGGTCATCAATGGTTAATTACAGAAGAGACCTAAGTGCTAAGGGCTATATCCTTTTTAAGGAAAAAGGATGTCTATAATGAAAGCTTACCATCACTGACACAGTACAGCATGCCAAAATTTATGACAGCTATGAAATCCCTTATCAAGAACTGCAGGAAGCTGTCATTTTCCCATGCACTTGTGGATGTCTCTGCAGTTGCCATAGCTCAGGCTTTGCATCAGCCTGCCTTCTCCTCTGTGGTGAGTTGGCCCCAACCGACAGCCAACCTCCCCCCCAGCCACTCGCTCACTGGCTGCCCTCAGAAGGTTTGGGGGAGAAAATAGAAAGAGCAGGAGCAAGAAAGCTCAGGGATTAAAATAAAAAAAATAAGAGATCAGTTACCTGATTTTTGGAAATTAATGGAATTTCTTAATAATTAATATATATATTCAATTACTTATTTGGGTATGGGGGAAAAAGATATAAGCGTTAAAGCATAGGGAAAACACTTTTCCTTCCCCTTTCCCAGGCTCAACTTCACTCCTTCACTCCAAAGTCTTCTCCTTTCCTCTTGTTATTGTAGCAGGTTACATTGAGTCCCTTCAGCGAGGCAATGAACAGTGCAGGACAGGAGGATGTTATGGTCAGTATGTAACAGTTTCTCTCTTCCACTCCTTAGACTTTTCCTCTGCTCTGGCAAGGGCTTTCCATGGGTGGCAGTTCCTTCAGGAATATCCATCTGCTCTGGCACAAGTCCTCCACAGGCTGCAAGGAATACCTGCTCCACCATGGAGCACCTCCTCCTCCTCTGCCTTTTGTGTTCCCTCTGCTGTTTTTCACTCCTTTTTGTTCCTTTCTCCTCCCTGTGGTACTTTCAGCTCTTAAATATGTATTCACAGAGGTGGCACCAGCTTAGCTGATGGACTCAGCTGTGTCCTGTGGTGGGTCCATTTTGAAGCCAGTTGGAACCATCTGTGTCCAGCGAAGGGGCAGCCCATGGCCTCTTCTCACAGAGGCCACCCCTGCAACCCCCTGTTACCAACACCTTGACACCTACACCCAATACACCCTCCAAACCCCATTTTTTCCCTTATGCTCACACCATGAAGAAGAGGACAGGCACAGTGATCTTGCTACCATTGACTTTTATTTGCATATCAATATCATTGTTGTAATAATTCTGTTTATTTTCCAATGGAAATTATTGTGTATCTTTTTTCCTCTCTGAATGGAGAATCCAATTTTTTTAATTCAAATGCCCTCACAAGAAGCAGCATGGTTGGCGATACTGAAGGTTCAGTTCTACTTGAAGTGAAATACACATACAGCTTTGAAAAACAGATCCCTTATTGAACTGTTTAAATCAGATATTCATAACCTACTTTTGAAAATCTTGGGAATCTGATAGTATTAAAGGCAACAGAAAAACAGTATGTCTCAAATGTAATTGTGTGACTATAGAAGTATGTGTGAACATCCTTTTAGATAAACACCTCATCAATATTAGTTCTGCCTTTGTTTAGCTAACTAGTAAAAGTTCTAGATGAATTAGATTTATTTTTAGTAATATAGAATTCATTAATATTATTTTCTAAAATAATTTTAACATTTCATGGAAATATTAGGTAATTACATATATAAGATATTGCTTTATATGTATATAATCTATGTAAATTGTTCCTTCCAGGCAGCTTATTAAATTGTTCCTTCTTTCACTGAGTTTAATTTTTGCAAGTAAATATGTAGAAATTGACCATATGTAATGAAGGAATGATCATGCTATATAATGTGCTGCCTCTACTGCCCTAGTTAGATACAAAACCTCCAGTTCTCTGCTACCTGTGACAGGGTTTATGTGAAGTAACTCAGAAAACCTATTTCTCTTGCATTTTTAAACATTGCACCCATTGTCTCTAAATAAAAGACAATATATGTCAAAGTATGTAATGTGGTAATGCAGTGAATTATACTGCTATGCCACCTACAGCCACATGTATGCATTTCTGTCAGCAAAGTTATTTCCTTAAGTAACAATAATTACACAAAAACCAATCTGATCTAAATGTGCCGTGTCTTCTCTTATGTGTGTTCCCTGTTTTCCATGCAAACATAGCACTGCTCAAATCATACTGAGCTCTCAATCGTTTATAAAGGAAAATTGAGTGGTTTGATTAGCTTTTCAATCACAAAGACCTGAAAGAAAAAAAGCTAAATATACTACAGACTGGTTGTACATTGTTTCTATGCAATGGATAATGTTTTAAGACTTTCATGTTGCTGTCTTAAAATTGGTTGGTTTTCCAGTCCTCATTTACCCTGTATATAAGGTTGATAGAAATGATATTTTTACAACTACAAACATGTATATCCTTTGTGCCATGCACACTTTAAATGAAACTATGATGTCTAACTAAACATTTGGAGTAGTTGATATATCTGTGTTGCTTATATTTACCATCCTTTCCCTGTTGGATATAACACTGAATGTTATGTAAATTATTTACTATAGCAATTTTGTAGCCGACTACTTTTAAGACATTTTCTCCTTTTAAAATATAATAGCCTGAAGGAAAATGCAGTCCAGAATAATATAAACTAAAAGCGGTGTTCCTTATAATTTCACAAAGATGGTCAGTCTTTACCTAGCAACAAGGCAGAGCTCTAACCATCCTAGCATTACTGCCTGTTGTGATTCTCATGAGCTGATGCTAGTGCTGCAATTTCTCTTCTTCAAATGCCCTGCAAAACACTCAGTCTTCAAAGTACAGTTCCTTAAAAATACGTTGGTTTCCATTTACAGAAAATGTGTCTGAATATGAAATGTTTAAAATTTTGCAGGTAGTGGGATTTACAAAAGAACAATTTTTTAGCTGGAATAGACTCAATTTACAGCACTGTGAAGATGCAACCTTCAACCAAAGTGGGGCTTGGTGTTTCTGATTTTAATTTTGTTAAAACTGCCAGGGTGTATTTTCATAGCATGCTGTAAAAATATAAAATTCTTTCTCTCCTTCCCTCTCTCCCTCCCTCCCTCCCCTTCTCTCTCTTTCTCCTTCTCCCTACCACTTTTTGTTGCTTGTGTTTTACTTCACAGTACAGGGAAGTAGATAATAATCAAGCTGATAAAAGACTACCTTTTTAACTCAATGGCACGGAGCATAAGAGCGTTTTTAATACTGCCTGCTTACAATACAGAATTAGAATTGCTGTGTAAGGAAATCCTGAATCTGGACATCAAAGAGGGAGGCTGATAGCTTTAGGGAAATGTCAGTGTATCAGTGATGTACTTAAAAGAAGATCAGGTACCAGACCCGTGTCTAAGGTCTGGTCTAGAATGCAGACTAGACTGGTCCCAGCAGGCCCGGTAAATAGCTGGAAGGTGTCACTCGAGCTGGGAGCTGCAGCCAGACAAGAGTCAAATGTTAGCGCTGTTAGGACTGTGCTGGAGCAGAGCAGACAGGGGAGCAGTGTTCAAGCACTGCTTAAGGCCATTTTGTACTAGGTGTGGAAGCTGTGTGGGGAGTTACTTTCACATCACTGTGAATTCTCCCTGTTAAATAAAAATTTTCTGGGAACTTCTACAAGCTTAAAGACGGTCATAGAGTTTGGCTGGAGCTGAAAAGGAAAAGGCTTTGCATCAAATATGGTTCAAGAGTAGGGAAAGAGTGAGTTAGTCATGCTCCTATAAGACCCAGTTATTTTTTCAGCCAAAAATACTTGAAAGCTTGTTGCTGGCACTGCATATTTGTGAAGTTGTTCAGGGGACACAGAAACATGTAGTCTTCCATGTAGCTTTCCAGAGCGAAAAAGACATGCTATGGAAATAGAAGGAAAGACAAAAGACCACAAAGGCAAGAAAATAGTTAGGTTCATTGGTGCATCTCTAAGGAAAGGGAACTGCAGCAAAACACAGCTGAGGACAAAAGAAGTGCCAACAGGTGTAATGCAGATGACAAAAATGCTCTTGAACCATTGTATCTAAATCAGAAAAAAAGGCATAAATGCTCCTCAATGGAGGAAACTGTTTGAATGATCAGGCTTAGAGGGTAGAGGTTAATGGGCTGTACTCTGGAGGTAAGTAGCAAGTGGAGTATCACTGTGCTCTATTCTGAGAACAGTCCTGTTTCTAACATTTTTAACAAGGACATGGAGGCAATGAGTCCTTGTTCATTAGTTTTGCAGACAACACCAAATTGGAAGGACCAACTGATATACTTGGAAGGTAGGGCTGCCATTAAGGGAGACCTAGACAGGCCACGGGAATGGGCCAAAAGAAACCTTATGCAATTCAACAAGGACAAATGCAGAGACTGCCTGGCAGTGCTGCAGGTTGGGCACTGAGGGGCTGGGAAGCTGCTCTGCAGAAAGGGCCCTGGACCAGCAGGGCCCTGGAAGCTAAGATGACCAACAGCAATAACAGCAGTGTGGCCAGCAGATCAAATGAAGTGATGGTACCCCACTACTCAGCACTCCTGAGACCACATCTGGGTACTGCATCTGGTTTTAGGTCCCCCAGTACAAGACATTGACAAACTAGAGTGAGTTCTGTGCCAGCCACAAAGGTTGATGGGGCTGGACCACTTGCAGATCATTTACACCTTGATAACTAAAGAAAAATAGTCAGGGAATAGAAACATTTTGCTCAAGAACAGAAATAATACATGATCAGGTATTCAGCAGTCATAGTCATGGTAGAAGCTTGGCAAGCAAGTCATTCAGAAGCACCAATAAAGATATTTCCTGCCACCCAGATTTTAAGATAATGAAAAACCTGGAAGATTAAGTCATCTAGATATACCACCCTGTTTTACAAACAAAAACTCACAGCTTCCTCTTTGAAGTTGAGTAAAAGTTCAGCTTTCAAGAGCATTTTTTGACACAAAATCTTAGTGTTAGACTTCAGATTCATTGAAATAAAATGTCTTTTACTCCAAAATACAAAATTTTTGAGATTCAGAGTTTATAAACTGGTCTAGTCACTTTATAAAAAAAAATCTCCTGCAGAAGACATGAAAATCTTCAGCAAAAGATAGAGCATAGAGTGTGTCTGTAGAATGGCATTTATAGAAAGATAAGGTTAGGAACAGGAGGGACAATGGGTAGAAATTTTATTCCAGTGGAATTAAATTATATAAAATGGTATTATTTTTTTCTCATAATTTTTCCTTATTTCTTTGACTTAAATCATACTTTCTGGCTGCCTGTGGGTAAATTTGAAAACTCTTAAGCTCTGATTTATTTTCTTTAATGTCAGGGAAAAAAATCTCATAGACTAACCCATCCTATTACAAAACCTTTGTCTTCAGTGTCTTTCATAACTTTCTCTTGGGCAAAGTTCAGAATCAATATTCTACCCTTGTTTTTCTTAGTCTATTAGATGACCTCGAGCCCACAAGCTAACATTTTATTGTTAATTTTGTCTTTCTCTTAGCTTCCATGCTTCTGTCCTATCCTAATTCTGCTACCATTTGAAGTGTCTCTTCAAATTTTATTCAAGGTACCCCAAAAATTTCTGCAGTAAACCACCAAAATTCCTTCCTGGAACCCTGGATTCCTTTCCATCTTCATTTTCACTTGCACAAATTCGTCCAATTCCTGTCCTTCTCTGGGTCTGACTCCCTGTGTCTGAGCTAAAATTTCTATGCAGGGTCAAGTCAAAATTCCTAAACTTCACTCTAAGACACCTCTTCTCCCTCATTTCACAGATACTGTGAACACCACCAACATCTTGTCAATCCAAGCTTACTGCTTAGATGTTACGCGTGATTTCTTAAATCTTTAGAGACTGCTATTTTTCTGCATATCATTCATAAAATGTGTCTTTTCATTGCCATCTCTCTTGCCTTTTCAGGCCTTTATTATCTCACATTTCAATATCTACTCTTTCTGCTGTGACCTGAAAAAATGTAACTGTATCTAGAGCAATAGACCAATTACCAGCCAGTTAGTCAATGCCCAGCCTTTGTTTCTTGCCTTTCAGATGTTCAATCAAGTGCATTAGTCTTCTCTGTGTCTCCCTACAAGTGAGATTTCCCTTTTAAATACTCAGAGAACCACTTCATTGACTTCTCTTATATTGCCTCTCAATTCTCTCTCTTGCTATGGTATCTACATAGGCTGTTCAATGCTTACAATCATGGACAGAGGATATGAAAAGACCCTTCTCTGACAATTTCATTTACTATACTTTGCCATAATTTTATTTGTTTGCTATAGCCAATTGTTGTCTTTCCCTTCATACTGGAATTGTAAGTTATCCCTTCCACTCCTGAGGTTTTGGCAAATATCTGCACTATGCCTAATACAGTCAACATTTTTACAGGATAAATAATAAGTAACAGTACTATTGCTATTACTATTAATGACACTATCAGTGTCTATGGTAAAGCTTTACAGAACTGGAGACAAATAATTTTCAGAACAGATTACTACATCATTACTTTGTTTTAGAAGAGATTAGAGTGTGTTCTTTTCTTACCCTGTCATAGAACAGAAAAGAATTAGCTATATTTATCATAAGCTCCTATCTACAAACAACAGAAAGTGGAGAAAAATAAAATAGACGTACATGGAGAAAAGCAAAAGGGAAGAGTGGAGAGAGAAAAGGCGTGAGAGGATCAGAGATTATCTATTTTGACAAGTTTTTCTGAAGTGTTCCAGTCATTGATAACTGCAGATGGCATTTGATCCCTTACCTTTGATCACATTATTAATTCTGAGAAGGCATATTTGAACTCAAAAACAACAACAACAAAAAAATGCCAACCTGAGTATTTATTTCCTGAAGTTCAGTTTCATTCTAGCAAATATCAAATTTTTTTCAATTTATGTTCTGCTTCTCCAACTCTTAACAAAAACAGAATAACAATCTTCATTGAAAATGAATAACTCATCTTGCATTAAAAAGATAAGTTTCTACCCTCTGAATGCAGCACAAATTACAACGCTTTTTTCTAGATCAGACAGAATACAGATTCATAGATCATGCACAGCAGGCTTTCTAATGATAACTACTGAAAAGGATTTCTTTCTTTCATGGCTTTGGGGATGATCCTCACTTTCTTATCCATCTTCCATCGTTCCAGCATGAATGTCGTATGTCAGGATGGCAATTCTGAAAACATTTGCTGACTGACTTAGCCCGAAGTGTATTTTAATAAAGGTAGAATCATGCATTGTAACATTCTTCATTGTGTTCACTGTAATTTAATGTGTAGATTCTCTGATGTTCATGCTTTTTTTCCTGTGATGAAGTATTGTGATATAGATTAAAGCTTTGTTGGTCAACTGTGGCATGTAAGCAATGTCAAGGGAATGAAATTGAAAAAGAAGTATACAGTTACAAAGACAGCTCTGAAACTAAAATGCCCTTCTGTCAGGGGACGTATTAGTAAATCAGTATCTCCTTCAGGGACAGAACAGGACATTTATCCTCTCCTAGGGATTATATGAATTCACTAAATAGTCTACCGTTCTGTATTTAAATATGGTAAAAGGAGGGGACAAAAAAAACCTTTAAACACAGAAGAACTCACTGCAACCATAGCAATGTTATGAGATTTGCCTTAACAGATCATATTACAAATATATGCAAGAAAAATCTGTCGCTAATGTGAAAAACACACTTGAAAAGTGAGATTAAAGAAAAAGAGAATATAAAACCACCCTTTCTATCTGCTCGCCCTAAGATGCTGATCTGTTGGTTTTGGTCCACAAACACCAGTTTCCCTGTCTGTTGAAACACAAGGCTGAGCTCCAGTGAGGAAGTGAATGACTCTTCTTCTCCTCAGCCTGCCACTAGCAGTTACAGAGTGATAATATCAAACCGTGGAGAAAACTGAACGCTACCTTATTTCCAAAGGAAGCACAACAGCTGCACGGAGAGAGCCTCAGGTGTTCTCGGGTGAAGCGGGCAAAACAAGGACAAGACCAAGATTACATAAAAAGCCTCAGAGGGATAACATTAATTCCAGTGAAGCAGAAGGGTAGGGGATTCTCTTGGGAAGTCCTGGCGTATTATTGAGCCCTTTCCACAGGGCTCTCCGAGTGACAAAATTCAGATGGATACGCGTTGCTTGTCTGATTCTACAGTGGAAGTTTCAAAAGAGTACAGCGAGAGAATGAGAACAAGGAGGACTTTATCCCTGGTGTTGGCACACTTCTGGCCAGGCAGCAGAAAGCTTAGAGTAAGGTGTGAATGGCTTTTACAGCGCACCTACAGTACGTTAAGCTTTTTTGTGGAGGTATTGGGTCATGCTGTCATGAGGGAGAAAGCAGACCTCTAATGTAAGAGCATGAAACAACTATTCCAGTGTCTGTCCTTCTTGAATTCCTTTATTTTTAATAAATAATAAAATAATCCTTTATTTTTAAAGTCAGGATGTTTGTATGTGCTTCCATGCAGTTATACCATATTTCCAGGAGCAGTTACTTGTTTATATTTTGGAGGAATTTAAGTTTAAAAGAAAAAGTAACAGAGCCTTCAACATGTGTACAGGACTTGCTGTGTCACAAGGACAGTTTAGGCTTTTGTGAAAATGGGAAAATTAAATCCATTTACCTTTTACAAAGAGAAGCTACTATGGGAGATATTTAAGGTGGCTTAAATCATCTGGCTTTTTCAGTGGCTGTCAACAACGAAGACATTAAGACTTCATTTGCAAGCCTTATCTTTAATGCAAAATGGCAGCAATTGACATTTAAAACTGTCTGGTATAATACCCTGTATCATACAGGCAGAAGCCACAAGAATCTTACATTGAATGAAAACTTATTTCTTTCAGCTGTTCAAAACTAAAAAGGGTCTGGTATAAGAAACGTACGCATTCTCTTGGCTTGAATTTCAAGAGAGGAGTTTCTCAGGGGTTAAGTATTTTTTTTTTTTTGATTGTGTTTTGTGAGATAAAAGGGAGTTGAACACAGTGTAAGATTAATTCTCCCTCTCTACATTATCATTTCTGGGTGCTCTCTGTCCCAGTTTATTATTGAATACAGGATTTTCTCACAGTGTAGAGAGCTTGTAGCAAAAAGTTTCTAAATTGCTCACAGATTAATGATTTTATTTTCTTTCATATCCTTAGATTTGAATCAGTACTGTTTCCAGTATGAGCTGTCAGTTGAGGCAAAGAAAATCTAGGCAAATGATTTTTTTTTTTTTTTTAAAGCTTAAGCTGATAATGATCATGATTTTGGTTAATACTTAACAAGTACAGGTAAGAAAATATTCATCAGCAATCACACATCTCTTTGAATAAGGTAGAGACAGTAAAGCTGTCAGCGCAATTTTTTTGCCTCATAATAAAGACAGAAATGCAGCTGTAAATACTCATTTTTCCTTTTCTATTTAACTTGTGAATTCTCCTCAATTCACTGCTTCATCTTGATGTTTCATGAGTGTGTGTGTGCATGTGTGTGGCTGTGTGAACTACATTTATTTACTTATTTGGAACATACAAATGATAACAGCAGCTGCTCAAAGAGAGCATTCCACTGCATCAATTAGTGTTCCATGCTAAATAAGAAATTTACGTCCTCCACACCAGTCTTGTTACAAAATAATTAATTGGATTCAAATGCTAAATTAAGTATGGCAAGGAGGTTTTTGGATTAAAGTTAAGGAGGAAATAGACTGCAGCATTGGAAAGCTTAGAGCATGTTTTGCACTGCACCTTGAAACAAACAGCTTTGACTAAAGAGTGAGTTAGTCTATCTCTTTGATGGCTGCATTACCAAGTCAAAGTCTTCAGGGCCTCATGAGGGTTCAATGACAGAGAATATTGTAGTAGCTAGATGTAGGACACATAGAATTTAGACTTTTTGATCAAGTTGTAATAAACAGCTTTAATTAACTGGGCTTCCCAGAGGGGATTAAAGAGAAGTGAAGAACTCCTGTTTTATTATTTAAGATTCAAACTATTGCTTCCATTAGGCATATTCAGAGTTTATAGTTAGGATCCATTATGGGTTCATTTCAGTGGAGATTGCCAATGCAGTATACCTGATATATTTTCTCTCTTTGGCTTGGTAAAAATAAAAACCTTCAGGTCTCATTTGTGTTTCAGAACAGTTATTAAGTAGTAATGCTCTTATTTCCCTTCAGACACACATCTGTTGACTCACAAGTAAAGGGAAGGAAAAGAAAGAGAAAATGAGAAATTTATACTGGCGATGTACTGTATTCCCATTTTGAAATCTCTTTCAATTTAAATCTCTGTTCTGTTGGGTAACCAACCATAAATGGCCGTGTTTTTTGTATATGAGAGATCACCCTTGGAGGAGTTCTGATAATTATTTAAAATCTTCGAGGCGTTGTATTCCTCCACATAATTCTTTGCCAGGAATGGTTTGTATCATACACTCCAGTTCAACATCCTATGTTACTAGGTTACCTCGCACTGGATAAAGGCACCACAGGAGTCTGATTAGAAATCGCCCCATGAGTTATTAGAGCAAACAAAATCCATCACTCTCCCAATGAACCTGTAAAAAGCAATGCAGTGCTGTCTCCTTAGTTAATCAGGATTTCGAAGCGGCATTACTTAGATCACTCCTAGGGGCTTAGCTCCTTGACTTATGACCTCACTTTGCAAGAACACAGATACTTAATTTTACATGCATATTGAAAATTAAATAACTTGAACTATGGTCCTGATAACAGCAATAGCTTTTAAGAACTAACAGCTGACCTGTGTACTGAAAAGCAAATAAAACCCCTTTGACTTCTTTTCATAAAGAAATAACTGATAGTGGAGCTGTTTAAAAAGTGTTTTCTTCTCATTGTATGCCGAAACTTGAAATTTACTAGTAAGTGTAACCAAATACAGCCTGGCACAGAGGACTCCAAGGTAGTTTGTCAGCTGTCAATTGGCCAGTGTTGCTAGACACCCTTAAAGCCTCCTTCAACTTATTTTCAATCATATGAAATATGTTTCAGTAACTACTAGCTCCCTACTTAAAGAGAAATTTTTGAAGCTTTAGCAGAGGGTTAAAGTCCTGAGAGGTAAAAGAAAGAAATAAAACAAAAGGAGCAGACTTACAAACCTATACCAGGTCACCTTTCTTTAAAGACATAAATTCAGTGTGAAACATCAAAATAATGGAGCTCTAGTAATCCTACAGGAAAGTTTCAAAATGCTAATGAGGCATCCCTACTTAAAGAGAAATTTTTGAAGCTTTAGCAGAGGGTTAAAGTCCTGAGAGGTAAAAGAAAGAAATAAAACAAAAGGAGCAGACTTACAAACCTATACCAGGTCACCTTTCTTTAAAGACATAAATTCAGTGTGAAACATCAAAATAATGGAGCTCTAGTAATCCTACAGGAAAGTTTCAAAATGCTAATGAGGCATACGCTCCCAGCAGACTTAGATTGTTCTAACACAACAATCAAAACATGAGGTAGGGAGGGGAGGGAAAAATTTTTAAGATAAGGAGAAAAAAAATAGAAAATTTTATTTTACAGTGAATCAGAGAATTTGGCAAAAAAAACACCCAATATTCATCCCTTGATATACTGTAGGACAGTTTGCTTTATGAACAAATTTCTTGCAGTAAAAGATTTGCTTTTTCAACCTGTATAGATTTGTTTCCCTTTTAATTACAAAACAATAAACTTCATGGGACTAAGCTTAGTTAACACATAAATGAAAAAAAAACCCAGGTCACTGGAAAATATGCATATAAAAAAAGTGAAGTTCAGGTAACATTTTCCTTCTTAATATTGTACTTTTTATTTTGAACTCTGATTAACAGGGATTGAAACTCATTTAAATCCTGATCCTCCTCTCACTGAAGTCAATGGCAAATCTCTTCCTGGCTTCAGGAGTACAAAGCAAGGTGATAAGTATCCAGAGACTCTGTCACTAAAGGAATGAGACACTTTGGCATTTCATTCTGGATAATGTTGTTGGCGTTTTTTTTATATTGGAATTACAGCATCAGACAACCCATTTGCGATTGGTATCTCTACATCACAGACTATAAGAGACAAATACCTTTCCCAGACTAAATATAGCTGAGAAATCAGAGCAAAGTGGGACTGGAAAACAGAGATAAAGTGACTTGCTCAAAGTCTTGGAGCAAGGCAGTTGCAGAGCTGAGAAAGATCCTCTGGAGCAAGAATACCTGCTGGACAACACAGCCTCCTTGTACCAGCAGTCACAGAGACTACATTTACCCATGTGTTGGAAAATGGGGGTACCAAAAACATAGAGTGAGCTGAATAGTGATCCTGAAAGAGGAAGCTGGCATGATGAAATATCAGTGATCAAGGAAATAGCGCTTAGGGTACACAGACAAAAAATTTTGTAGTGGTGATGTTAGACAAGCTTGCAAGAGAGAAACAATGAAAAGTCTATTGTGCCTGAATTATTTAACATGAAGCAGAGTATTCAGAAGTCTTTTTCAGTAAAACTCTCCTGAATTTACTGGGCATGAACAAGATCAGTTCATAGAATTTCTCTATTTTTTTAACTATTATTATTTTTAAGGTTACAAAAGATATATATACTTCTTGACAGTCCTTCTAGAAAATATTCAGCATAGGAAGAAACCAGTATATAATATATTAAGAACTGCAATATTTTTAAAAAATATACTCCTGTTCCAATTTGAATACAGAGAAGAAATTTATTAAATGGATTGTATTATCTAATAGAAAAGGTAGGTACAGAAGAAAAGCTGTATAATACTTCAAAGCAAATAGAGGAATTACTATCTTAAGAGCAGTCACTATGTCACAATAATAATAAACATCTTAAAAAATTAATGCTAAAGGAAAAAGAGTGGGCATCTTGATCAAGAGGGAGGAGTACATTATTGGAATAGTAGAAAAAGGGAAAGGCATCTAATTGTTTTACAGGTGAGAACAAGATAGAAAATCAAAAACTGAAAAGACAATGTAATGAATCAAAAAAACACTAAAAAAAACCCCAACAACTTTTCTCCAAAATGACTTCTTCCCTTTGAGACTGTTTGCATCAGAAAGGAAGGATCATTTTATGCTTTAAAGATGGGAATGTACTACCAATAATAAATATTCACTTTGCCAAAGATGATCTCTGTGATCTTGGGAAAGTTTTTTAGCTTCTTTTTGGTTCAGCTGCCTTTGCTATTAAATAAAGATGCTACATTTTCCTATCTCACAAAAATGTGAGACATAATGTAATATAAAGTGGTGGAAGATACTCTTAGAAAAAAGGAAAAAGTTGTTTTTATATAAATAGTTTAAGGATCCAGCTCTCTCATGATGCATTGTTTCTATCTATTCATAGTGCTTCTGTCCACTCTAATGTCTCAGAAGTACTTATCTTATTAGGAAGATTAATTGACTTGAAGAAAAACTTTTTTTTTTGCTTTTGTAGAAGGTTGATATGAGAACAAAACTAGGAGTCCTTATGAATATGAGGAAATAACTCCATATCATGGAAGAATATTGCTTCAAAGATATCATCCTTCCAAGGATAATTTAAAAAGTATAGTCTATATATATTCATCAATAGTATCATATATTAGATCTCTGCTAAAAAGTTAATATGCAGCCAACCAGAATAAGACAGAATTAAAGATCATAAACCATTTTTACACTCTGTTCAGCAGGAATAGTTTTGGTGTGGCAATGACAGGTTAAAGGATACAGACAATACAAGGTTTGTAATTGAAGGTAAAATCTTTTCTATGACAAATTGATTTTCTGGAGAGATAAACAACCAGCAATCTTTCTGACGTGGAAGAGAACTTGTGTGACTGTTTTTTAATCCAATCACTTCAGATGGTCTCATAAAAAATTTTATTTCTTCCTACAAATCTTTTCTTGCTTATAAACCATGGTCAAATATAATTCCTGAAAATCTGTTTTCAGGAAAAATTTGACTGAGTAACATAGAAACTCCTAAAGAGTTAAGCTTGCAGATCAACCTATTCAGAAACAAGCAGAAAACAGCAATAAGCTCACAAGGTTATTATTCAGGAACTTGTATTATTCGGGGCTGAAATAAATCAGACGTCACAGCAGGAGCACCAGAAACTTCAGTTCTGTGTTTATGTTATTTTGATTTTACTGAATAGCCTCTAAGCCCTCTGAGCATTTGATTAGAACTAATATCCCTTCACTTGTATAAGATCTGATGAAGCAGCTAGCTCCTTCCTAGTTGCAAATCTGGTTGCCACAATGCCTGGTTTTAAAATTAGCTTTTTTGATTTTTTTGATAAAAGCTTTGCTGCATACATATGTTTTGAAAATTCAGGTAAAGGACTACATGGTTTGGCAGAATAAACAGAGGAAGAAGAAAATCTTCAGTCTAAAAGGAGAAGTTAAAAGAAAGACCAGTGTCCTTTTCTCTAGTGCTGGCTTTTGGCTGCTGCCAATGCTCCTGCCTGTCTCCACTCAATGTGTGGAGAAAACTGCTTAAGAAAAATGTGAGAAAAATGTAACTTGCTTAACTTGCACATTTTATGACATTCCTCTTGGAAAAGAAAAAAAAAACCAAACAACAAAAAGAAACCCAAAACCCCAATTAGTAGCTCCTGGTTTCATTTTGAAAAAGGCCCAAGGTTTGCCTTTTTGTCCCATAATGTATCTGTGATTAATTCTGTCACTTTCTTTGTCCAAGACAACTTTCTGTCAGACACTTTTCATTATCCAATCTGGCTGACAAGATACTGGTTTACAATCTTGCTAACTGGTGGGAGAAAGGGCTCCTGGAGGCTGCAAGGCCTGTGAGAGATGTTCCCCAGGGACATGGCACCGTCCTGACTATAGAGACACTCCCCAGCCACAAGCTGCCACGTCCGTTTCCCTGTTCCTCTCATCCCAGGGGTCTGGCTCTCTGAGCCCAAGGCCTGGTTTGCATGCAGCATGTCTGTGCAACCAGGGCTTAAACTTCTGAGAAAGCTGATGAGTTTTGAAAAAGATCTGCAAGAAAGTCTGCAAAGTGGAGCAAGAAAAGTTCAAGAAAAGACAGTGAGAGCGGCAGACAGAGGTCAGACTATTGAAAAGGGGGCAGTTATCAGGCCAAGGATTCAAAAGGACAAATACTAACAGAAAAAAATTGTAGCACTAAAGAAATAAAACAGGGATCTGGAAGACTGCAACTCAGCAACACTGAGAATGTGTTGATGCTGACCCATCCCTACCTGAGTGACAACTGCCCGGAGAGCAAACATGCTTTGTGTGCTATACTGGGTTTAGAGAGCCATGTTAGTGTTTAGCCTAGTAGCTCATTCTTCCTTAACATCGATCACGTGTATCAGCCAATAAACAATTACTTCATACTTTGAAGGTGGGTGCCTCCTGCTTGCAAAATGTCTGCACGCAGTAAAAGCTGCCTGAATGAACTGCCCCAAACAGAAAGGGTTACGCCGTCTTCTCATCTCTTCTACAGACCTGGGAGGAGACCTCACTGCTATTATTAACATTTGTCTGTTATCCCCTGCTGCTGCCCTGGTAGCAAATTGTTCCTATTGCAGAGCAGCTGCAGTGCTGCACTGGGAATGGAAATCACAATCACACTAGAGCAAGAAGCCAACAAGAATGGTTAAATTTCCCTTTCTCCTTCACCCTCCTCCCTGCAGATCCATGCATAGGGTGGCTTTCAGCACAAAACTGGAAAGAGATTTGCATTCATGCATCTGGTTATACAGCCCAATGCCTTAACTGGTCTGCCTCCAGGATCCTTGGTTCTCAAATACCTTGGTGTAAATCCGGAAGAGTACTATTAATTGTCATGAAGTAGTTACACCAACATAAAAGTAGCAAAGAAACGTTCAGCTTGTTTTATTTAATTATAGGAGTGATAAGTTTCTCCTCCTTTCAGTCCAGGCTGGTCCATGATGATCCCAGTAAGAAAGGCACTCAGACTTGGTAATGTATAATTTAGAGTGCTATTTATTAGAGCTAACACTATAACGAAAGAGAAAATACTATAGATAATCTCCCATCCCAGGGTGGGAACCCTGAATGGTGCTGCACCAAATGTCCCTCCAATCCATGCACAGCACACTCTGCAGACCCCATCCATAGAAGAGGTTAACCCATTTGGGTCATTCCAGCTATTATAGGGTTTTCTCACAAGGAGACAACTCTATTCATCATTTGTACTGTCAAACAGAAAGGATGCTCACATGAGAACTTTTTCCCACACTTTTAGACACAGGCAAGGCCACGCAGGAGATGTAATCACAGGTATCAAGTGGGAGCTGCCTGCAGGCTACTCTGTTACAATGAGTTGGCTGAATTTGTCCCGCAGCCGAGGAATCTGTGCAGCACAACACAGCCTGAAAACCAAGCTGTACACGCAGCACAGCACAGCACAACCCGGCACAGGCCCGTGTGTTCTTGGGTTAACTGTTAGGTGGATCACTGACTCCTCAATGCACAAGGCTCTTCTGGTCAGGATCACTACAGAGTGCAACACCTATGGAGTCCTACTGATGATTAGAAAATGAAATGCTGATGATGATCAGTGAAACATCTGGTTGTTTGTTAGAAAAACATCAGGAAACCATTTATCCCATGTGTTGCACAGGACTGATGTTTGCTGTTCTCTTAGATGAGGATTGTCATTTATTGTGAGTTTAATCAGTAACCAGACACAGGGCCACTGCTGTGGCTGAGGTTTCTATGTTCTGATACTGTACAAATGATAGACTTGCAGTTTGATGTTTGTCTCTCCCTGATTTTTGTGAACACGGTGGATACAGACCTCAGTCAGGTCACCAGGACTCACTAAATTAAGTTGTTTGACACTGGGACTCCACTGATTTAAATGAGTATTGCAAAAATGGATCAGTGGCAGAGTATATCCTGACATATTGAAAATAACAGATGTAAATAGGTTTTTGCTTTGAAGGGAAAGCTGTTGAGGTAGACTGCATCTCAGAAGCAACTATACACCCCTCAATATGGCTTGAGAATTATGAAGTAAAAAATTATGAATCCATAGATTGGATTTGTATAATTTGACAATTTCTTTTAAATGTTTTAGGTACATGTTTTTGAGTTTTTGTTAAGCCTTGATGACTAGAAATATTATCTGGGACATATAACTGTAATTGCTGTTACTTCTTTAAATAAATTGTTGTCTTCTCAGAAGACTTGACCAATGCCAGTGAGATCATTTTCATGGTACTCACACTAGTATTGTGAAACTACATAAAAAGTAAAGACTTTTGTCACATTTCTGACTCATCTCAGTGAAAAACTTGCATTTGCTTATTGTATTTAAGGACAGCATATAGAGAACAAGCTTCTCTGATTTTGTCTCTACTATCACCTGAATCCAAATGACAAAAGAACTGTTATGGTCTTTATAAATTGTATTATTATTTAAAAATAAAATAAGAAATCACCAATATTTTCAGAATAAAAGAAAGAAGTCTTTGTGCAGTCATGTAAGGGCAAAGTCAATACCAGGGTTAAACAAACATAGTAATACCAATAATATATAAGCATATCATAATGTGTAATAAAAAAATTACTTCCTACACAAATCTTTCTATCTGTATGCTTTCCTTCTGCAACATAAACACACCATTTCTGTAGTACATTATACAGAATGTGCATAGCAAGATATCAGAATAAATATCTGTCAATAACAGGAAAATGAAAATTGGTTTGAAAATAATATTAAAAGCTATTTAAAATATTTACCACTTCATCCCACTCCTAATGTGACTGAGATGCTAGGATAGTTCAGCATATATTAAACAGTAATTTCAGGCAAAATAATACCTAGCATTTAAGCAATTTCTTAAAAAATCTTTTCACAACAAAGTTTTTCTAAAGGTATTAATGGCTGTTTCAAAAACATTTGGTGAACGTGCATATAAATTAAAAATGTAAAATGTTTTGAGATGAATACTACATTAATACATCTAAAGGAATTAGCTTACTTCGATCATCATCCAAACTGGTGAAATCACTAATTATTTCACATTAAGTTCAGCACATTTCTTAGTAATTATAAAATATGAGTGATAGTTTGACACTGAAGTTTAGTGATCTCTAATTTCTAGCCAAATGTTCTGAGCCACCTATGAAAAAAAAATATTATATAGTGGAATAATATTATTGTTTTTAAAAAAACCTCCCAGGCACAATATCCAACAGAACATTTTGCATGTATAAGACAAAGTTGAGACTTTCTAGGTAACGTGAAACATAAAGATGTGAAACACAAACAGCAGCACTGAGGACTATACAACATTCTGCGTGAAATTCTGATCCCAATGAAGTCTAGTGGTATAACAGTGCATGAAAGTAGGAGTACATGGAATTGTGTTTTTTCCCCCTAAATGTGTAACAGAAGAGACAAGTGTTTGATTGGTTGTTTGGTTTTTTTTTTTCCTTTCTGTAGTAGATATTGCACTATGACTTTATGGGAGGAGAAAGGATTTATCAAAAAAGACTGGACTTTTCTTGTAAGTTAGAAGTGATTTATTTTAAAATGTATTCTTTGTTCACAGATCAACACCTCTGAATATGCATTTTTTCCTTTATGAGTGATTTCATAAGCAAAATACTTTATGAAACAGATTTTTTGCCGGTTTTCTAATAATACTTCTGTATTAATCTAATGCCAGTACTAGGGCTTCTAAATTGGGTGGAAACACATACTAAATTATCCATACATTTAATGATGCACCTCTACACTAGAGCAAATTTCAACACTAGTGAAGTAGCAATAAACTGTTGATACACAGACATGTGAGGGTAACACTGGGAAAAAAAATAAAAAAAAGAAAAAGAAAAGGGTAAGATTACAGCTTCATAAAGCAATCCCAAGGCTACCTGTATCTGTCTTGCCCTGCCATGAAAAAAATATCATTCAAGTTCCTGTGAGCCTGGAATAATATATAATGTTCTTTAATTGAGAAATTTCTAGAAAAAATATAGTAGTTTATGGAGAATAGCCATTTTTATTAAGCTAGTCCAACCTATTAAAGTCAGAAGCTGATCAATCTATATTTGCAAATTGGTTACATCTGATAATAATAACTAATAAGAGACCACAAATTAAACTATGTGATATTTCAAACTTAAGTGCTTTTCTAAGTTTGCAAATTAAATGAAAGTTAAACTAAAAACTCTTTGCCAATAAGGAGTTGTACATGTTCACGAAGAAGATAATAAAAGTCATATTTATTTTAGTTGTGATGGGGAGCAGTAGGAGGGGGCACTGAGGAGAGTGCTGGGTATGGTGGTGACTTTGTGAATGGGTGAGAGAGAAAAGGGAGAAAGTTAATCATGTGAAATAGTGACGGTTGATATGAGTGGGGTAGGACAAGTTGGGGTAGGATGGGGTAGGACAACCTGGAAAAGACGCTAAGCAATGGAGCTACCTGAACCTCCTCAGTTTTCTGTCCTCTTCAATATGTATTTCCCTCCCTTCCCCCACCAACCCAGTGGTCAATACCGTTCTTTTAGTTTCATCACCAGTTTGGCACAGTAAGATGAATGTACCAGATTCGATAAAGCCCTTAGGCTTTTATAAATGAAGTTTTGCAATGCTTTCTTCAGATGTTTGACTTCTCCACAGAACCCCCAGATGAACCTCTTCTGCCTCAAGAAGATAAATCTAAAAGCTGACATGCTGAGTGAAGAGTTACAACCGCCTGCCTAAATGAAAAGCAGCTGTAACTGAGCTTCTTTCTCTGCACATCTGGTAGGTGCCCAGATGGCACTTTCCATCCTTTGCTCCAGATCCGGAGTTCAGCAATCATCTCATGAAAATTCATCAAGAGCGAGGAGGAACCCTCCCATACAGGGGAGTTCTCTGTCAGAAAGAGGGTGGTTAGGGATATTCACCTTTATGACCTGTCAGAGCACCCACTTGCTGGATCCAAATGTGGTCTAGGCAGAAGTCAGCTCAGACAATAATGGACAGAGAGTTAGATGTCTAGGAAACCTTCAAGTAACAAAAAAATGACACCTTGTTTTGTTTCCAAATATAGGGAACTAGTAAGCATGAAAGTTTTGGAATTGTTGCTGAAGCCCACTGAAATCCTGTTTGAGATGATTTTTCTTTAGTATTTCAATTTTCTTTGAGAGCTTTTTGCACCTTTTTATGAAGTTATTCCTGCTTTGAAACAATTTTAAAGGATTATACTTCAATAGCTGACTTTTTATACATGCACATTTGTTAAGTTTGGCCTGGAAAAAGAATAAGGAACAGAAGTATCAGTCCCAAGGATATCTGCTGCAATAGCTCCAATGTTATGGAAAAGTGAAAGCAGGGCATTGCATTTCAGATGACCTTCACTGACCCGTGACAGTGAACACTTTATTATAACTTTACACACAAAGGAGTTCTCCTAGTTGGGAACACCAAACAAATAGATACTCATCTATTGCAATGGGGGCTTTGCTGATGCTTTTTCATTCTGTATTTCTGAGTTGAATAGTCTTAATCTACTAAATTGCCTCCTAATAAAGCTTGTAGATTAGCAAATGGACTCAAGGGATCACTATCCCTTAATCATGCCACAACCCTAACAGATTCCATCCCCTCCATACTTCAGTAACACTTTGACTAGCTCATCAAACCCACAATGTTTAATAAAATTGAATTTTAATAAAATGTTTTTAAAAGATTCAGTAGAACTTTATATTTTGGTAATTATTTTATAATGAGGCAAACACTACACAAGCTGTGCTTTACAATTTTAAAATATCTATTGTGTATATTAGGATATGCATTTGTTTAAATAATCTATAACTCCACAGTTTTAGCTGTTAACTGAAAATTAACCTCATGATTAATTTGTATTGTTTTGATCTGGTGTTCTGCAGAGAACAGTTGTAGATTTTTTTCATCTATAATATTCAGAAATGAAATGTTAAAGACTTTATTTTGCCTTTGAAGTAAAAAAACATTGCAATTTGAAAGCAAATTATTCTCATTATTTAAGTCCAATATTAATTTATACTTTATTATATAATCCATTTATTTCAATCGGCCTGCTTATTTAATCCATCTGTTCTCTCTTTCTGAGGAACTGTGTTAGTTGAATAATTGTAGAGAAAGGCAGCTCAGAAAAAGAATGTTGGAGAAGATCTTACATTTATAAGTGATGAACATAATGCTCTGTCATCAGAATGTATATCAGGTTTCTAAAGGAGAATGGAAATACCGCTATGAGGAAAAAAAAAAAAAGAAAAAAAGATATTTTATTTTAAGTCTGTTCTTACCATTTCTCTGTTTTGTGCTTTAAGATTGTGAAGGGAAAGACTATTTCTTCACAAGTGTCTTAAAGGATTTTAAGATACTTTACAGAACACATAAATGAACGATTTTGCTTTTTTTTTTTTATTTTGAAACCACTGTAAACCCTATTCTTTACAGAATAATAAGCCTTCACCCACATGCGGTGTCTGAGGTGTGCAGGACCTTCATCTTTAGAAAGGAGAACAGCTCTAGATCATGTTGTTGTTGAATCTTGAAAGACTCGGTCCAGGTAAGTGCATTGGCTAAGAGGGAGCTGGAATTTTCCAGAATATGAACAAGCAGAGTAAGCCTATATTTTTCAAAAAAGACAGAACTTTGAGACTTTGAGGAGAAAGTTGGGGAGAGCTGAGCAGGGAAGACAAATAGTGGTTCATGCTTTCATTTTTATATTAGGAGTCTGGTGAACCACAGAAGATAGAAACCAATTAGAAAGAGGAGAAAGCTCTTGTGATGTGGTAGGGGTCTCGACTCAAATATCACTCAAAAGAGGGAGATAAACTGGGACAGGAAAACAAATTAAAATACTTCTATTTCTTTTGTCATCTTCAGCAACACTCATGTTAGCATCTCTGTGAAGTAAATATATCCATTTGTTTCAACTGCCATATATCCTGAAAAGACAAACTGTAAATTCAGATTTGTCATTAGGAAGGTGCTATAAAAAATTTCACTGGTGTTCACGGTATGTGTGTGTCTGTGTGTCTGTCTGTGTGTGTCATCTGTGCTAGTTACAAAGCTTTAAGATGGGGCAATAAAGCCCGTTTCCATGATGAGATTACAAGTAGTGATGATATGTCCAGGAAAAAATGACAGACCAAAAATGAGAAAGTACTGTGACTTTATTCAGTCCTAGAAAAGCTTTTGGAGACATGGATTTGGGGAGACCTATATACAGCAGTGTAGTGAGGTTTTATTAAGGAGCTCTACCCAGACTGTGACCCACGGCTCTCCAACTGTGCCTACACATAATGCTGAACAAATAACACTTACAACCATGTTATGTTTTCCAGGCATTATCAAGAAAACAAGTGCTGCAGATATTCCATTCCATTCTTTCTTAGTCTTTAAGACAAATAACAGTACAGGAAAACAGGAAATTACAGTTTGGATCTATGGCGCAAAGCCAACCTTGTGCTCTCTGGAAATCCTTATGCAAGCTGTATAACTTTATTCTGTTTGCAGCCAACAATTAGTAAGAAGATTAAAACCGGGACTTGAAGAGCACTGCAAACCACAAGTGACGTAATTAGTAAAATGATAGTGAATTACAATCTTTTTCTAATGAAGACATCTCTTCATGGTAAAGATCCACATATCACTCACTTAAGTGTAAATTGAGGAAACCAGAGCAATCAGGATGAAGCTTTGGCTCTAAACTACCTCTTATGATAAATGGCAGCTCTAGTAATCACCTATTGTTTCTTGTCTCCCTGCAACTACTGGATATTTTTCCCCCTTTTTTTTCTTGGTTCAAAGCGTTGCTGTAACATAGCATGCCTGTATGAAGGTGACTGAAAGAGATGGGGCAACCTGCCTAGTCACTTCCACCCTTTCTCTGCATTCATAAGCCAGGGCCCACGGGTTCAAGAGCTGTTTCACATCCAGTAACCATGTCATTGCCTGTCTGTACTTGCAGCAGAGACATAACTATGTGCTTAAAGATGGGTTGCCTTTGCCAACACCACAGCAATTTGTTTTCCAGGACTATTCCCCAGTCAGATTGCTTTCTCAGCTGATGCCCACAATACCCTCAGCGCTTTCTCCTTCTGTTGCCATGTTTCTGCATTTGCTGTTTGAGAACAAAATTGTGTTTAATAAATGTGGTAGCAGTGTGTTCCCCTCACGTTTATGGATCACAAGTGTTTTTTTGGTACAGCTGCTCTTAATGTACTTCATGAGCCTGGTGGGAAGCAATATAAGACTGGCTGCTGTTACCATCATTATAATTATTAAGAGTTTAATTTGCAGTTCCTTTAAAAAAAAAACAACAACAAACAAACCCTGCAATGTAGAATAAAACCACGTGCACAAGACAAAGTTTGAAATAGTTAAAATTAAGAGTATCTCTGACTGTTTCATAAGCTGAAGTATGCTATGTATCTTGAGGTGGTAAAAAAACCCCAAACATATGCAGCCTAGTTGCTACACAATGTACCAAAACTATTTCTGCCACAATTCATACTAAGTGAATGACTGGAATTCAGTTTAATGTATTTGTTGTTCCACTCCACAGATCTGTTTTAGAAACATAACTGAGCTGAAATGCGGGAAGAGGAGAAGACAAAGCCTTGTACATCAAGGACTCTGGACCAAGGGAGATTTCACTGCTTGTGAACATCAAAGTATACCCTGGGTTTGCATTGTCACACTCCTGTCCTACAACAATCTCCAAAGGGCAGCGAGTCATCTACTCCTTTTCCATACTGCTTTTCCCTTTCCTGTTTCCTCCCTCTTATGTATGCTTTTGAAAGGTTCACGTAAGTAGGGTAGCATAAGATTTTTACATGATAATGATGGCCAGAAATCTCTTGTGAGATGAATCCTTTAGCAGAAAATCCAATTAATTCACAGGAGACTTGACCTACCTGACATCAGCAATTCTTTTTGATTTGGGAGCAGACTGGAGGACAAGAATAAATCTCCAAAACAGGTTGGTTTCTTTTTTTTTCTTTCTTCTTAGGACCACTTTCTGAGCATTTTAATGTCAATAGAAGAAAAAAAATATTCCTAGTTCAAACTGTATTTAAAATATCTATTATTGTTGTTATTCTAGACTAACTTTCTTTTTCAGTGCATAATGAATAATATTTCAGTGATTAAAAGGAATAATGAGCAATTACAAAGAACTGAAAATCATATCTTTAGCTGAAAAGCTCTTTACTGAAATTATTTTCTGAAAGTACAAATTATCATGTTTCTAAAAGATGTGCTGATTCCCAATAGCTAAGGGAATAACATTGTTGAGATAGTGTATATTATAACTTCAGTTCTGTCAAGATAAAGGAAAAGCTTATGGTTTGGCTGGGCTTAGGTCATGTGTATTTAAAAAAAGACTAACCTATTTTTCAGTGGTGTCCATCTGTAAAAGCAGGATAAATCCTTAGTTTGATGGGCTATTTAGGTTTGACCAAGTTCATAAAGGAAAGCTGAGAAACCACAGGAGAAATTTATTTCATATTTAACAAGCAGTCAGGTAACAGTGAAATTTATCTAAGTGCAGTATTGTTGTACTCAGCGCACAGGGACTGGTACACTGATCAGTGTAGATGTGTAGTACTGGCTTCACTTGTAAATGCCAAGTCACACTCTGAAAAAGGAGATGTATCCCACATGAATCATCTCCATATGGGCCTGTGCAAAATGGGCAGATCCCAATGGCAAACGTTTAATAGGACTTTCAAATTACCTGGCATTTGTATAAAGGGCCAGGAGGAGTTAAGAAAAATCCTGTTGTTAAATATTGTTTAACATATTACTTACCATATCGTTAGATCAAAACCAACACATACTAATAAAAACACTCCCCCCTCCAAAAACACATCTAGTAAGAGTAGATCTGTGAAAAGCATAAGAATGTGAAGTCCTGTTGAAAAATATGATTTCCTAGGCAAGACATTCCAGAAAGTTTAAGATTTGACTTATTTAAATGTATTACTCCCTCCAAAACCGCTTTGGAAAGCCAGTCTCTGAAGAATATTTTATGGGAGGGATGAAATACATTCAACCCATACATGTCCAAAATTGCTTATTTAAACGCTTGGATGGTGTGCCATTCTCAAGAAAATGGATTTCAGCTGACCACACTAGACCACACTATGTAAGTGTCGCTGCCTCTGGATCCTTTGCTGCACAGCTCCAGATGAAAAATAATGCCAAATCTGAAGAAAGACTCATTGGAAGAGTCATGTCATTGAAAGTCATGTCATGGAAGAGTCATCTGTACCCAGAGGTATCTGAATTTTTTGCTAGACCAACACATGGAATGTTTTATTCTTTTTAAATGTTTTTATTCTTTTTAAAGATTTTCTTTTTAAAGATTTTCTTCTTCTCCTTTGTCATGTTTACCTAATGATCAGCCTATTAAGAATTGCATTTATAACTTGTAGTATAAAATTGTATCAAAATACCTTAACACATTTTTTTCTGTATGTCTTTAGTATGTAATTAGATGCATTATCAGTGCATCTATCAGAAAAGGATCCCCACCCCACTCTACACCCCTGAATTTTGTATCTGTGTGCTATTTGTTGATTGTTCTTTACTCTTTGACCCTCCCCCAAATTTCCTATGTTGGCAATTCATTGCACATAAACATTTACTTCTGTTATGACAATGGCAGAGTAAAATATCTGTAATATCTCATTTTTTTTCTTTATTGTATATTTCCTAACAGTGTGATTATTGTTATTGAAAAAAAAATTGTAATTAGGGAAAAATGGCATGATAAAAAGAAGGAGGACTGAAGAAGAGTTAAGTATTTGTAATCTTTTTGTAGTACATCAGGTTTTCTGAAAGCCTGATAGTGATTTATGGCTAATACATTTAAGGCAAGATAAATTACTTGTCATTCAAGTCCTTTGTGCTATCACAGTATGAAATATACTATCACAGATTAGTTTTCCTTGCTTTCTTTTTTGTTCTTCTTTTCCTGTTAGATGATGATGCACGTGGATTTACTTCCTGAAAGAGAAAGAACAACCAGTATCTGAGTAAAAATCAGCACCAAACATAACACGGCATTACTAAGCCCTTCAAAAATATTTCAAAATATTTGTGATCAATATAAAAAGGAGAGGCATGATTCCCACGCCCGCTCCCTGACAGCTAGACTTTTGCCTAAGGCTGTGCCAGACAGGCTATAGTCACTCTTGTCTGATGGTGAAAGCTGACATTTTGTAAATACTTAGACGGCTGACCAGCTGAGAATACTGAATATCACATGCTAAAGGCACAGTCAGATGTAATACACTGCCTGTACCTGATCTGGATTAAGTGTTGCTCCTTCCAATCTTATGCCTTCCTTATGCCAGCATTAAGAAGAGCAACACAGTATTTAATGATAACAGGAAAAGCAATGAGTAAGAGCAAAAAGGAAAATAAATCATATTTTGCTACAGGTTAATGGGGTTAAATACAATCCAGAAATATTTATTTAAAACTGCACACTGTGTTACAAAAAAATCATTTAAAATGTTTTCTTAGACTTATTTAGCATCATAACTGTAATTGTTCTATTTAACTTAACACTAAATTGAATATGAAATTATTCCATTTTAATTTCAAGTAATTGATGCTTAAAGCTAAAGTAGAGCTAATATCAAATGCTAACCTTCCTGTATTGAAGAGAAAACGAGGGACATAGAGAATATCTGAGTTATAAACAGTCTTCTGTAGATATTTCTTCTATCCTTGTATGAAACCATTTACTCAATAGTAATAGAGGATAAAAGAAGTAAAAGAGCATGCTGTACATTTTTTATTTCCTATCAGAAATTATTCATTATTTTTGATCCACACAAAACAGTGGACTTGCCTTCTTCACTCAACCAAGGTATGCAACAAGAAAAATACTGAAATGCAAAAGCTTTTTAACCAAGGCTCCTGAACTCATCTCTCCCATATAATTTCCATGAAGTAAGCATCAGTAGCAGTATTTCTGACCTCCTTCATGGGATATGACTCATGCTTCATCAAGCCCCAAATTCATCCTCTGAGACTACTGAAGCTACTTATTAGATTTGAAATTAGTCTACCTCTGATTTGAAGTACAATGCGTGGAGAAAGACATCCTCTTCCAGCTGCAGCTGTGCTGACTGAAGCGGAGAGGAGTGATGCCACCTCACTCCCAGCTGGTATTTCCCACCTCCCTGGTGGAAGTAACCACCCCTTCCCTTCCCATCTGCCAGATGAGCTGTTCCCGTGAACAACCCCTTCTCCATTTCCACTAAAATTAGCTGGGTGGTGTTTGAACTTTTGTAATAGTGCATCTTCTTTAAGCACCTTCATCTGGGCTAAGGCAGGGTAGGAAGTGCAGAAGGGGCACTGACCCCAGAGGAGGGTGCCAGGCCTGGGGGGTGTCAGACAGCAACCCTTCAGCCCCCATGCTGCAGATGGAGGAGGATATCTCCCTGCTGCAGGGCTGTGACTGCAGTAGGATGTCTTCCCAGGGTATAGGGGAAGTGGCAGAAGTAAGAAGTGGTGCCGTATACCCTTCCTCCATGACACACTTGGCTTAGGAAGTCCCCCACCCTGAGCGCAGACTCCTCACCTCACAGTGCCCTACTGCCCCTTGCAGTGTAGGTACAATGGTTTCTGGACTGAGTGGGAAACTACCTTTTGGGGATGGTGTGAATATAGTTTTCTCTGGCTTACATTGCTCTTGATTTTGCTGCAAGCCCTGACCAAAAGCAGTGGATCTTCCCCCTTTAGCCACTGACTCTGCAGATCAGATGAGTCCATTAATCTGATGGACTGCAAATTTGAAAACAAATCTTTTTCTTCCTTTTTTTCCCCCAGCAATTTCATGGATCTGATCCTACATCTTAAATCCTGAGTTAGAGAACACGCAGAGACTGAAAACATGTGGCAGGGTTGAAAGGATGGAAAGTGCCCCTTTCAGTCATAGGCCGGTATTAGATCTTACTCTGCAGATCAGATGAGTCCATTAATCTGATGGACTGCAAATTTGAAAACAAATCTTTTTCTTTTCCCCCATCCCCCAGCAATTTCATGGATCTGATCCTACATCTTAAATTAGAGAACACAGAACACGCAGAGACTGAAAACATGTGGCAGGGTTGAAAGGATGGAAGTGCCCCTTTCAGTCATAGGCCGGTATTAGATCTGCTTGTACTAACTGTGTTACTGCACTCCAGCTTAGCGTTTAGAGGGTTATGATTAGCATACCTCATTTAATGTGGGAATAAGCGTTTGAGAGCCCCGCTCTCTGAGTCACTCATGCAAACGCAGTCACCATTAAGATCTAGAAAGGATTGCTGGAAGCTTTCTTGCCTGTAATAATAAAAAAGGTTTGAGTAATATCAAGCACATAAACACAAATTTCTGTAGAGACCTACCGTGTGAATGAATCAGAAGTATGAAGTGAAACATCCTCAGACCTTTAACAGATATGTGATACATCATTAAGGCAGAGAACTCCAATGTGAAAGGCAGAGGAAGTTTCCATAACAAAGGATGGGCTCTAAACTGTAAGCAACAGCATCTGTTTTCATTAGTAAAGGGCTTATAATGGCAGTGATTATCCATGCTCCAAATATCTGACTACATGTAAAATAAGTGACATTAAAAATAATTCTCATTTGTATCAAAATCAATGCTAATTCTTGTTCAGAAGCATCTTACTCAACTGACTGCAAATATAAGTGAGCTGTCATAGCACACTGATAGGTAGTACTGATTAGCAGTACCACAGGTCTTTAAGTAATCCAGCCACCAGGTCTCATTATTAATCAGCTTCTGATCATTCAGTTCTGAGTTTCATTAAATTATGCTGGTAAATTTCTGGTGAAAATCTAGATTACTGCTCAGATGACATATTTCCAGAACACCTTTTTATATACTGCAGTGTATAAAGGCATCAGGGACACTGAAAGGTTGAGAGTAGAAGGAAAGATGTTCCTTTCAGGGATTTTTGTATCCTGAGTCTGGATCAGGATTTATTCATGCATCTAAAAATGAAAGTCTGCAGAATGTCCGTGATCAAAAGCAGAACAGTAAACTTTCAGATGAATGGGACTTTTAGTTTCCAGTATTTTCCCTCAATGATTCAAATAACTACACAAGTCTGAAATTAATTATGGTGTATTACTGCGGGGTGACTGGTTTGAAAACATTTAAATCATGGGAATATTTGGAGAAAAATACACTAAGACACCTTCAGTGTGTCTTATCCCTTACATTGTCTGTAATCTGATTATTTTTAGCTGCAAATCTAATATTCATACTCATGCTTTACAGAAGGCAATTTATAACCTATCCTGTACATGTTTTCTCAGAAGCCCTGCAAAAATGATAGGCAATAATTTTTCTGTATTTGCTTGACTCATATAATCTATACAAATTAGTTTTATACATATTAATGTAACTTAACTGGGTATACATTTGTACAATAGTTTATTACTAACAAAATTCAAAATCTAACTATATTTTACAGGGAAAAGAGATAGAAGAAATGGATCTCTAATACTGTTGTAGGAGAGAATTATTTTTAAATTGTATCCTTGGTAGTCATGTTGTACAAAGTAATTATAATGGAGTTTCATCTTTTGTGTTTCTATCTGTCCCTCTGTTCGTTCCTCTACTTGCTGCCAGAACTGAGCAGGAAGATGCAGTGCTACCAGTCCAAGCGTGACCTACAAATCAGGTCATATAGGTTATAGAGCAAACCAAGAGTGAGCACGTCAGTTTAAGCACAAGGGGATCTTTTAGTTAATTTGTCACAGTCTGTCTAAATTATCTCCCTTCACCTTGCTTCCCTGCTGCTCAACCCTGTTTCCAAGATAACTGTTTAAGATCCTGGATGTTAAGCTTCAGTACTGCCACAACTGCTCCGCAGCTCATCACAAGTCACTCCATAGAATAGATTTACTTGCTCAGAATAATTCAGTATCTTGCTTTTTTGTAGAAACTTGAAGTGAATAGCAAAGCATGATACTTGCTGAAAGTAACAGAGCTCACCACAGCTTGATGGAATAAGAAAAGTTGGTAATGATGAATAAGGTACTAAGTGAGCTTCTGGATAAGACTAAGTTGTGGTTAAAAGCAGCAACATTTATTTATTATCAATCTGATCAGATTTCAGCCTTGCTTTCATTCATTTTACTTTCAGCAGAATAAAAAATACATTAGAGGATGGGGACCCCACTCCAAGGCAAACCAATAGGTCTGCTTCAGTGACATCCTTCAAGAGCAAAGATAGGAAGGGGAATCTGAAACACAGAAATCACCCTTTTAAGTCGTCATAGATGAAGGAAAACGTATAGGCTACAAGTCAATTTTCTAAGCTAGCCTAGTTTAGTCACCCAATCACAGGGATAAACAGAGTGGTTTTATAAAACTAAAGTAAATTAAAACAGTCTGATAATAAATTCTGCATTGATAAGCAACAACAGTTAACTTTTATTTTTCATGTATCATATGAATTTAAGAAACAAATGATCTTTAAATCAGCCCATGTAATACATCTGAGTCCAAGAAGTGTAAGATAATTTGAGCGTATAGAGCAAAAAAATTAAATGTTTTACCGGAGAGCCCTCATCCAAAGAATGGATGAGAAAATGGATACCCAAAGTATTAGTATCTCCTCTCTGTACTTCTTCTTTCTATATACCATCCCTTACAAGTACGTAACCTGTGTGTTTTATTATAAATTTGGATATTTACCTGATTTTGTATGATTTCAAAGGGTCAACATTAACTTATGTAAGTTGACCATCAGACATTTAAAAAATAAATTAATAAAGCAATAAAGGCTTGCACACACCTCAGAATAATTTCAATACCTTCGGAAATTGGCAATACCTTACGGTTTCATGAAATCCACAGTAGTTATCGATATCAAGTACTTTTTCCTTTCAACACGATATCTGTGTGCCTCTAGCTGCACAGCTGTGCTGTACATACCTGTGGTACATGAAAGGAAGTTGACAGAATGGCAGCTCTACCTGCGCCACTTTCTATTTTGTCTATGCAACTGATCTGAAAAAAATCCAGATCTTTTTTTATTTTAAAAGCCTGAAATACTAGCTTCATTTAAATTAATGTATATTTTGCTACTTATTTCAATGAGTCAGAATTTCACCAATAACAATATATATTCAAATGTTAAAATGATATATTTATGTTAAATCCTTCATTCAAAGTAGGACAAAATAAAAGAACTGAGATTGTGCCACTAGTTATAAAGATGTATGACAAAGACTTATAATAGCACTGTTAGGCAAATTCAGGTGTACTGAACTCTGCCTATTATAATGATTTATGGATAAATAAATCATTCTTTCTTTGCATGAAATCATTTAATCTTAAAATGTGTGGGAAAGTCTTGTCTTTCTATTGTTGATTACACTGGGGAAATTAAGTATACATTAAATGAGTTTATCATAATGATTAATCTACTGATGAAGTAAATATTCAGTGAATTGTCTTAATCAATAAGCATTTGGAAATGCTGTGAACACCATGTACTTCAAAACAGATTTCTAAAAGAAATAATTACATTTTTTTTTTCCAATTTACTTGGAAAATAGAAGTTATTTTATTGTAAACAAGGAATTTAAAACCAAAATAATTTTCTCTTCTGAGATCAAGGTAGGTATCAGCATAAGATTGATGACAAATCTGGAATTTGACTTCCTTGTTTACAATAAAATAACTGTATTAGAGTTACATGAAATATATACTATAGAAAAAAAATTAACTGGCGTAAATGGGTAAATTTTCATTGACTTCAGATGGAAATCTTGTCAAGGCATTGCTTTTTGATCTTCCATGCCCCTCCTGCACTTCCAAAATTGCTATGAAACCCATGGCAAATGCCATTTTCTATGTATGCACATTCCCAAATGTTTATACAGTAATTTTGCTTTTATACTACCACATTATACTTTAATGAAAGTTTACTTTTCAAATTATTTCATAGTCTGAGTTGCAAAGCTTACAGTGAAAGATGCTGCATCAGCTCTTCGATGCTTGATACACTTTTTTGTAAATGCAACTGTCAGCTTTCAGGTGATAACTTCTTGAAGTTTAATGTCACCATTGAATTAAAAAAAAATGGAATGCATATAAGCCTAGACAATTTGGAACCATTATGTGCTCAGCAAGTTTGCATCAAACACAGAATAAAGGCTATCATAAAACCAAAGCTGCTATCTCCTTGGTAATGAGACTTTGCATTTGACCTGAGTTCCACCTGTCACAAAAAGCTGTGCACAGAATGTTAATAAAAGGAATATGAGACTCATTTTTGTACTAAGTTAAAGCCTTGATGAGGTGAGGTTTTGTCTAATTTCATTGTAAGTATCTGATCTGTACTCACAACTTGTGAACTTTCTATAGATTAAGCAAGCAAACAAAACTTGATGCCACTAATTTCCATGTCACTGTTACTACCATTAGTACAGAAAAAGGCTGAGCAAGTGAATCCACTGAAAGCAAAGTGAATGCTTGCATTTTAAACTTTCCTCTGATTTTTATTGAGTCTCAGGATATTTCAGTTTCCTAAAGCCTCAGCTGGTGCCGTCATAATTGTCTCTGTTTACATTAAAACTGAAACAAATAATTAAAGTGACTCAAGTTTTGGCCCTTATATTTAGAGTAGACTTGAGGGTAAGACATGTAAAAGCTGGAAAACAAAGAGGTAAATGAAAAGAACAGAACATTGTTTTTCTTTTTGAAGAGTCCCACTATTAAAGAGAAAGTATACAGTACACAAGAACTGAGAAAGAAAATGGGGAAAGCACAATATATATTTCTATTCATTTTAATTTGATAGTTGACAATGACCAACTATAAATAGCAATACCTAGGCTTTTTCTATTCAAAGAAACAAGTGATGGATCTTCTATGAATTCTGCCTTGCTAAAATGGTATCCTATCCTGTGGTGTGAAGTTTGGTGTTTTAAACATTTGAGTCTATTCACAACAGGATATATCTCCCCCCTGAAGATCTCTCAGGTCTGTCTGTTTTTTCCCCTCTCTGATGTACATCAGATCTTTTTCTCCTATCCTTCTTACTGTAGTATGTTGAATTTGAAGAACTGGTATGTAAGGAACTTCTTACTGTAGTATGCAGGATGACCCACTGTGAAGTACGTATTTGCTGACTGATCAACAGCTTAGTCTGGATGTAGATGTGCATAGGATCATGACCACAAGGTGATGGATTTGAAAATGCCACCAATTGCACAAGAGCTTCCTCCAGCAGATTCCTCTCATGTGAGGAGGAGTTAGCCATGCAGAAATTGATCCCTTTACTCCTGGAACTGGCATAATTCAGTATATCCCAAAGGAGAATATAAACTCCTATTTGGTTGTAATGTTGTTTGCACAGTAAGGGTAAGAGCTGAGCCTCTGTTGCTACAAACGCGTTCCAAGTTCTGCCAGCCAATTTAATTCTTGAAGAAACAGAAACAGCACTGCTCAACTGCTTCTCCTGAATAATAGCTAAGCATTTGTAAGGCTATTTTTCTGCATTCATCTGTCAAAAGTTAAATTAGTGTTATTAATAAAAGTTAGTTGGAATGGCATAACTCAATGGAAGCTTATTTTTTGAACAACAATATTTTCAAAGATATTTCAATTCATAAATCTATCCAAATCCGAAATTATTTTTTCATGAGCAATATCCATGCTGTTTTTCAGACTGTCACAGAAAAACACCTTGTCTCCCACCCTTCCATCCTCCCTTCCCTCCTTCCTTCCTTCTTTCCCTCCTTCCCTCCCTCCTTTCCTCCTTCCCTCCCTCCGTCTCTCCCTCCCTCGCTTTCCTTCCTCTCTTCTTCCCTTCCTCTCTCCCTCTCCTTCTTTCCATACGTCTGTGCCATACAAAACAGGAGAAACACCAAAAAACATTCTTCTGTATTCCTTTGTTCTCCATTCCAGGAACATAAATGCAACCGGCTACTGACCAGTTGCCTTGGAGATAGCAATTGGATTGCAGTCTAAGTGTGCCGCACATAAAATGTGCTGAAAGTATACTAAATAAATACACAGAACCAGAATGAGTGTTACCCATCTATTCAGAGGATTAGGAAAGTAGGGGACAGTGGAGACGATAAAGGACAGCAATAGTAAAGTTGTTATGGTATAGACATGAATCTTGGAAAATTAAAATGTTGGATATTGGTGTCTACCTTGCAGGTAGCAGTGGCTGGTGCAACTAATTAATCTGTTAATTAATTAATCTAAAATTATCTTTTAAATATTAAAACCAAAATGTAAGAACATCTTACCTGTCTTGAACAGAATAATGGTAAATCAGTTACACCTCAGCAATATTCTTGGTTTGATCTATATGTAATTCTACAAATTTTCCTGGAAAATGCTTTCAAACCTCACCAAGCAAGATTTTAAAAGAGGAAACCTTGCTGCTTCAATCTATGTAATTTAATCTGGAAAAAAAAAAACTTCTGTGTGAAATCCTATTCTCACTATAACCAGTATACTCACTAAGTTTGTATGGAAAAACACTATTTTAAGTTTTTTTAGTGTGATTGCATGGCCAGATAGACGATCACTTGTTTTTACAGAAACAGACTACAGGGAGCAAAACACGAGCCACATGTTTTCATCATGGATATATAATTACTGGCAATTCTGGCTGGTTTTTTTCTGACTGCGTAGTTGTAGCTACAAACATCACTTTTATTTATGTAATAAAATTTAATGTAACTAATACAATACTGGGTTCGGTGTTTGGTCCCCCCCTCCCCCCCCGCCCTGGTTGGGTGTTTGGAGCAAAGAGAAGGCAGAGTACAGGAAACTCTGTTTCCTGTGCAGGACATAGGCATATACTTTTTACAGTACGTTTGGTGAGAAAACATGTTTCTGTTTGAATCTCTGCCAACACTAAATAAATAAACAATATATTGGTTATACAATACTGGGTTCGGTGTTTGGTCCCCCCCTCCCCCCCCGCCCTGGTTGGGTGTTTGGAGCAAAGAGAAGGCAGAGTACAGGAAACTCTGTTTCCTGTGCAGGACATAGGCATATACTTTTTACAGTACGTTTGGTGAGAAAACATGTTTCTGTTTGAATCTCTGCCAACACTAAATAAATAAACAATATATTGGTTTAAAGAAATAAAATACTAGGATGTAGAGTTATTTTAATGTGAGACTCTAGTAAAAATAAAACTTTATGGTTATGGATATCCAAGCAAATGTCTTTCTTTGATGATAAGGAAATGGTAGTTCATATTAATGGAATACCAATCTGGTGCTGAATACTCATCTAGTCATTCTCACCTCCTACCTTCTGTCATCCTCCTTTAATGGCACATTCAAGAAAAGGATTATATAAAGTAAGTTTATTATAAAATAGGATAGAATGAGTCACCAAAGGATACTTAAAATCACCCTGTCCAAGACGGTGGTGATGTTGTCCTACTTAATTTGCTTGCTTATGAATTATATGTCTACTATGCTAAAAGGACAGTTCCAGCTGTCCAGTAATACAGTAATACAGTAATACAGTTCCAGCTTTATGTTGGTGAGCCAATCTATATTTAATCCACACCTAAATGTGCAGGTAACATTGGATGCTCGTTGTGCCTTAAAGGATTATGGTCTTAAAAATAACAGTTCTGAATCAACACTGCACTTTAGCAAATCTGAAATTTGTCAGTGGAAATGACTCACATATTTCAAGTTAGGACAGACCAAGCGTTATCCTTAGATCGAGGTCTCTGTCAAGGAGTAGCTCTCTGCAACCAGAATTTGATGAAATTAATTTTCTTTTTCTGGGTGTGGATTATTTTCTCTTTTATAAGTGAAAACACTGTGCAATAAAAATAAAAATGAAATATGACACTTGCTTCATTCGGTGTGCAAAATTAACTTCATACAAGTGAGGTGTAAGAAAGGAATGTCAGCTAGGAATCAAATGATGACATTTGTTTAAGAGATCAGGTTTTCTGGAATAAAAGATATAATGTGCTGCCTACAATCCAGGCAAATACTCTTCATTGGAAAGGAGAATTCAAACACAGTTGACACGCAATTAAAATTTTATAAGCACTAACATATACTTGCAGTAAGTCAGAGGAACAGCGGATTTGACTTTCAGTTACTCCACTAGTTCTCTAAATTGTGACACTCCATTCTTGCTAAACATGATTTTATGAGAAAAAATTCACCCTGGCACTATGATAGCTTACATGACAATTTCAGAATGGTTAAATCGTTATTTCGTTGTGATTGGTATGTATACCTTGTTAAAGGTATAGCTTATTATTCTTTACAGGCCTGAATATTCTTTATAGGCCTTGCTCTACTGTGTCTAGTCAAATAAGAAAACATTGTAAAGCAAGTTATACATATCATATTTTTATAACATGTCTTTGTTGCAATGGACGGCTTATGTAGGTATTCAGAATGGATGGAGAATATTTAAGTATTGATGCATGTGGTTAACTGAAGGGATTGTGCTACTTTGGAAGGGTCCACATCTCAAATATGGCAGTTACCAAAACTTGTACAGAAAACATTCAGCCATAGATAACTGATATAATGCAATGCTATTTATATAGGCTGGCGTTTGTAAAAAAGAATATGCATCTGCATGAATGGTAGTCATGCATATTTTAAACTGTTTCAATGTTTATTATCATTTTAAGCTATTTTCTTTCTCTACAGTAGCTCTTAAAAATATCTTCTGTTCTCAGATCCCATAAAAGAAAACAGGCTCCAAGATATCAAAGGCCAACTCTGAATAGGTTTGGGGAGCTGTTTTTTTTTTTTTCTTTGGATAACTTGCAGATACAAGAATAAAGCTATGCCAGGCTAACATTCTTTGATCTGAATTTCAGGCTGAAAATCTGACAGGAACAGAAACACTTCTATGTTTTCTTTTCTTCTTTGTTTTATTTTGGTCAAACACAATATCAGATCCAAATGTGCGCATTTTATGAAAGAAGACCACTGCTAAATCCATAAGTGGATTTATGCCCCCTCATTTTGCCTAGCTTCCCCAATATTTAGACGATCAAAAAACACAATCAAGTGCCATCTGGTGTTTCAGGAAACCACAGTATGTAGGGAATTGACTTTTCACTCATAAAGGTTTCCTAGGCACCTGAAGATTTGTACTTTGGCATTATTACAGCTGCCTGTGGGCTGAACATTTAGCACATGATTTCCTAAGATCTACAAGTTAGGCATCTCCCAGCTTACCTCCGATCCCAGTCTGACAGGCATTTTTACTATATGAATCACAAAATTAGGCTTGGGAGTTAAAAAAAAGAAGAAAAAAAACAACCAAGGAAAAACCAAACCCCACAACTACACTGTCAGACAAAACAGTAGCAATTCTTCTTAGTAAGGATTTTAGTGGCCCAACTGGGATGTGAGAGACAAGGTTACATTCTCTCCTGTGACGGAGGGAATTTGAACTCTTATTGCCTAATAGGCAAATGCTCTGCATTATACTTTCTGTGATGGGACTCAGTTTTTCCCACTGTAGTTCTCTCATTTTACGTAACAAAATTAATATTGTTTGGCAGAGACAGAAGAAGTAGTCCCACATAAAAATGGTTAGGTTTCATCCATCTCTGGTTTAATTGATGAAAAATGCTGATGGAATTATTTTGATACAGGAGGAAGCATAAAACGATTAATAGGTCTTAATAACACTCCTAAATAGGCCAGAATAGCACTATTTAACTCTCAAGAAAGAAAGCCCTTGCAGATTAGAAGGAGTCAAAAAGAGTTTGCAAAATACTGTTCAAAGATGGTTTCAATGCAAGGAATCTAAATGAGGTAAGCAATAGTCTTTTGGGGGAACTCAGTATTTCAATAATGAAACATCATCACAATAAACTCAGGCATTTCAGTGAATGTTGTTTAAGGCAGATGTCTAAATGGCAACAAATATCGACCAGAATAACACTCCTAAATTCTAGAGAGAAAAAAGCAGCTTTCTACTGGTCTCTTCATGCTATCTAGGTTATTTTAGCAGCACAGTATGTCTTTGGGAGAATCCAGTATGTAACTTCTACTCATTCATGCATTGCATAGCTTGCTTTGATGACTAAAATTGTGATTTGGGAATTTGTTAGATGGAAAAATAGCTACAAGTTGGTATTACAATATTCAATATTCACTGAAGTGCTTACATCAGCCTACTGTTTACTCACAAAGACTACACAAAAGAAGATGAAAAGTTACATTTTAAATAAAGGCATAAAAAGTATTGTGTGTTAAAGAAAAATACCAAAACTGTTCTAGGTTATAAACCCTCAGAGAAGCAAAATAACTTTATTCAGATTTTAGATGATGGTTTGTTTGTCTGTGAAAATATTTATGAAACAGAATATTCTCAAAGGCAATCCTTCTTCTCATAATTCACAACTGTGCTTAAGTTATTCCTTCCTCATTATTATGCTCTCAATAAAAAACAAAGTTGGACTAAGACCGATTGTTATATCTGGCCAATCAGATACTGCAAGTAGCAAGTAATACCAATGGTACTGTAGAGAAGAATTCATAAAAAATAACCTATACTTTAAATCTTATTTACATTTTATAAAAAAACAAACATTGAAGGAATAGAAAGTAATGAATAATTTTGCTTAAATCAAGTTGTATTTGTAAACAATTTGTTTGGGGATTTAGAAAACTTTAATATTGGGACAATTTACGTACAATGAACCATTTGGAGAACTGAGTGTTAAAACATGAAAAATGGATAGGTAAAAATGGTGAAGTTCAGGAATTTTTATTTTATTCAAAGTCAGTAAAACTGTCATGCATCTTTAATCTGTCAATCTGTTTTGTAGTTCTACTTGCTGCTTTCTAAGTAAACTTTCATTGTCTCATTTTCTCTTTACATTTTCGCTTACTTAATCCTGCAGGTCAGCTGGGTTTTATTGATAGACCTGGTGCTTCAAGGCTGCCACTGTTTGAGTTTATGAAAGACAAAGAAAATAGTGATGCTTGATGCTGAACAGGCCAACATTCTCAAAAGACTCATTCAATTTTTGTGATAATTTAGTGACAATCTGAACTGCTGAAACATTAAACAGAACTGTTCATAAATGATAACTGTAATGCTGTAAGCTATAACTTTCTGAAATTTCTAATTGTCAGGATGCTCCCCGATACAGATCTACTAACAATTTTTCAAATTATTGCCTTTAAAATACATATTTCCACCAGGTCTTCTCTCAAGTTGTCTGCTGGCAAGTTTAGGTGATCTTTTTATTCAGACAGGGCACATCAGGATGCAGACACAGATGGAAAGAACAGTTTCTGAGCTATATGCTGACACATTGTGAAGGTTTTTAGTGGTCTAACGAGACAGCAGAACATGGTCTGAGAAATATCAGTACAGAAAAGCCAAAATAAAGGATAATATGGAGCTGTACCGTTTCTAAAAATATTAATAAGTACAAGGCTAAGACCATTTTGCATTCCATATCAATTCCTTTTGTTTTACTCTTTTTTCTTTTCTTTTTTCATATTTTCTTTTTATTTTCCTTTTCCTCTTATCCTTTTCCTCTTATCCTTCTCCTTTTCATTTTTCCTTCTTTTCCTTTTTCCTTCTTTTCCTTTTACTTTTTTCCTTTTCTTTTTCTGTTCTCTTTTTCATCAGTTTAATCTCTTTCATCTTTTTCTTCATCTTTCTGTTTCTCTTTTTCTTCTTAATCTTTTTCTTTTTCTTTATCTTTTTCTATTTCATTTTTTAAAATTTAATTTTCTTTTTTCTTTTTCTCCTTATTTTTCCCTTTCTCTCTTCCTCCTCCTCTTCCTCTTCCTTTTCCCCATCTTCTCTTTCTTCTTCTTCTCGAATACCAAACTTTACTACCATAAGCAGGTCATTATAGAATATATATAATTTATATATGATGAATATAATGATATATTTGATAACTATAATATATGCATCACATATAACAATATGTGATGAATCTTCTACACACCAGGAAATTTTGCAACTGTTTTTTATAGCTCACTCTTTATAAACCAAGACTTTCCAAATTTAAAGTAGGCAGACCAGTACTGAGATATGAGACACTATGGTAACAGTGTTGTCAAATTCTAATCATGGGTCGGTCACAGTAATCAACCAGATCATGTAGGCTCCAGTGAGATCGAATCTTACTGGAAGACTAATTAAAACAGGAGAGTGTAAAATATACATAGAAAAAAATTTAGATTAACTTTCTGTCACAAATCAAAGTTCAAATCAACTCTGCTAGCATACTTACTTTAGCAAAATGTAGTATGAGTAATACCTATACACAGAAAAATCAAAGAGTTTCTGGAAATTGTGCATTACTTTGGGTAATTCTAGAAACAATCGTGGCATGTGTAAGGACCCTAAGACTGTAATTAAAGATAAATTACAGATAAATACTGAGAGAAAAAAAACAAAAGGGTGGAAAGAAGAGACTAGAATTAGCCTGAACTCTCCCCCAAAATTCCTGTAGATTCCTTTCCAGCAGACATATCTGTAAAATGAGCATGTATAATGGAAAAGTAATTTGAAACAAGGAATTAGAGTGGTATCAGGTTCAAATTAATCTCAGTCATGAAATTAATGAGGATTATAATTCAGAAATGTAACAGATTTTTGTACATGTTCAAGATAAAGAGATGGAAGACTTGATCTATATACTTCATCTGTCCACTCTGTTTTGAATACATGAGATGACAAGTATATCTAAGAATAGGAGATTAAAAAAGGTAACAATGAGGAATACACTAATCATCTATAGTGTTGGACAATTTACTGACGCCAAAGTTACAAAATATTGATTTATTTAGGGTACTTTTATAATTCAGTATAAAAACAAAAAAAACCCACCCCGAAACCCAAGCATACATATTACATGTAGTGCTGAAAGAAGATTTTTTCCTGAAAATCTTTCTTAGAAACAAACAAACAAATCCCACCACACTAAAAATAAACATAAGTTGCCAAGATCCATTTTATGATGATGGTTTCAAAAAAAAAAATTAAAAAATCAAACAAACACACAATGTTTCCATAGCTTATCTCAGTGAATGTATCACAAAAATGCAAAAACATTTTTATAAGAGAGCCTTTGAAGTTTATGTTTTCATTATCTCTCTTATGGAGAATTACAGATGTGTCATCAGTATAGCAGCTGCTTTCAGAATGATAATGTGGCTGAGAGAGACTGAATTGCTGTTCTGTTCTTAGAATCATGGAATCATAGAATCATTGAGGTTGGAAAAGACCTCTAAGATCATCGAGTCCAACTGTCGACCCAACACCACCATGTCCACTAAACCATGTCCCTAAGTGCTGCATCTACACGTCTTTTAAATACCTCCAGGGATGGGGACTCAACCACTTCCCTGGGCAGCCTCTTCCAATGTTTAACCACTCTTTCAGTAAAGAAATTTTTCCTCATGTCCAATCTAAACCTCCCCTGGCACAACTTGAGGCCATTATCAGACATCTTCTGTATTATTATCACATCTTCTGTATCAGCTTCACTAAAAGAAATGCTACCACCATTCTGATGGTCTTGAAAGCTGCTAATAAACTGTCCTATAACATAATTTCATGAAGTAGGATATGTTCTTTGGAAACTGCATTTAGGCAGAGATAATATGGAGAATCATAGTCTATTTTCAATTGTTAGCATATGAAACAGCCATCTTTCTGTTTTAATTAAATTTGTGTGTGTGTGTGTGTGGTGTTATAGTAATAATAGGTTTATTACTGGGTTTTTTACAGTATCCCATGAAGGAAAAACATTCTAGGCATTGGACACAAAGAAATGTCCTGCAACCTTGTAACGAAACCAACTAATGCTCACTGATTGCAGTAATGATGAAATCACTGCAACTTGCTTTGTTGTCATAAGAAAAACAAGATACTGAAGGAATAAAATGGTGAGAAGGCATACAGTATTAAAAAAAAATTGAAGAATATATGCAAGAAAGACTAATAGGACATAATTAATTAATTATTGTTAGACAAGAAATGAAAAAAAGAAATTGCCACATCAGACTAAAATACTCCTTAAGCCAAGAAGCAGGTATTTCTAGATATGATCAGCTTCATTTTCCAGGCTCTGTTCAATACTTAATCCAAAGTATTATTATTTGTTTTTTTCAAGTGATATAAGTATGAACTGTGTCTGCAAGCTCCTGATAAGACAGTAGTTTTATAGTGAAACTGAATCCTTCCCAAAGCACCTAGAATATAATATATCATGTCTTGAATCACTTCTACCTGTGTTTAACACATTGGTAGTCCCAATGGGTGGAAGTTCCAAAGAAAACAGTGTTAGTCTGGCTCCTTTTGCCATCAGTGTGATACACGATATCAAATGGAGAGAGCACGTCTTAAAACGAAATGCTAATGTTTTTCTATGTTATTTCCATGTTGCTTCTAGCAACATCACTATGACCTTTGATGAACTACATACAATTCTCTGCTTAAAAAAATACCTGGTTTTGGGTTTTTTTCTCGTGATATAATAAGATGATTTTCTCCTTCTTCCCATTGCAAGATGAACACAATTCTAGAAATAATTTCCTGGGTTTAACCATAGGAATATATATGGCAATATAAATATTCAACATTTCATGAATCATGAGTATGCCTTGTTAAACATTTTAGTAGCTTAATTTAATTTAATTTAATTTTTCTTGCCAATGTCCTTCCAGAGGATTCCCTTCTGGCTTTCCAGAAGAGAAGTGGTGATTGCTACATTGACTTGAAAAGATTGAATTCACCCAGTATATATTCTGAATTTTTTCATTAACCCCTGCCCACCTGGCATGATGATCAGATGCAATTATGTCTTCATTGAGGTGATAGACACAAACATATTTTGTTGAGATTTTTATTTAAATTATTTTGTGTTGTCTCAAAGCTGGAGGTCAGCACCGGCGTATTATGGCAGTGCCACTGACTGTGCCAAAGACCCTGGAAAGGAAGAAATCATTGTGGTTGCCATCCCTTCTCTCTTTTTCTAATAGCTGCAAAGTTATAACTGTTGTTTTAAACTCCAAAGTTCTTCTAGGTATGCAGAGGGTTGCCTAATACCACAGAAAAATGAAACGAAGCAAAAGAGAACAAAACCAAACTTGGACCGCAGAGAAGGAAACATGGTTGTTAAATCTTTTTTTTCCTTGTTATCCTTATACAAATGAAGCATCATAAGAAAATCTGGTGGACTGTAGCTGACAAAAGAAGGGTCTGCTCTGGAATCCACTCCTGCACTTACTCATAAGAGAAAAATAACAACAAACATTAACATAGATACAACATATCCATATTTTTGTATGTAGTAGAACTGAATCATGTTGAATAAAAGACTAAAGCAAGAGGTATGGTTTGGGTAACACCTGAAAATCCAATCTTACAGATTTTATTCAAAGGGGCTGAAGAGAAGAAATGGATAAATCTAAGCCTGGGTCAATGTTAGCAAGAGTAGGGTTTGAAGAGAGTCATGTATTCTTTATGAATTTGGGGAGATCTATGGATTAAATGATTCAAATGAGGGCTGCTATCACAGGGAGAAAAGCCAGTCAACAGAATGGGAGAATGTGAAGACAAGTTCTGGAGCATTTCCTGATCTCCACAGGTTTGGGGGTTTTAAGTCCTGTCTTCAAAGGTGGTGGTGCTGGGGAGATGACTAGAAAGATATAAAACACACTATATTGGAACAGAGGATAAATTAGAGTTAGAAAGTACAAACAGATCTTTAGACACCTGCTTTTTTCTTCAGGAAGGTTTCTCTGCCTTAGCATGCATCACAACCGTATACGTGCAGAGGATGTACAAGGCACTTTGTGCATTGTAAGTTAATATCCTTCTTGTGCTCTTAGAGTCTCTTGTATACAGACCCTAATGCAGAGGACATTCATTTTTCCCCATGTGCTCTTGACTTGATTCGTTTAGCCTCTTTAATAAGACTCCTTGCAGGTTTTCCCTGTTTCAACAATTTGCATTTAAAACTATAGAGATAAAATAAGAACAGCCAATGGAAAGCTTATTTTGTTAAGGATTTGAATAACTGTAAGGCCAACAAACACAGTCAAGGGTTCCTGTTATTAGATATGTCAAGTTCAATAAATTACACCTATTTGCATAGGTCCTGAAGTTACTATCTGTATTTAATTATTGCCATAGACTTTTGTTACTACAGGCTGAATCTTTCTGACCAGAAATGTTCAATATACCCTTAACCTAGAGATCTGAGGAAGTCAGATAACACATTACCAGAAGAACTGAACAGATGTTTTTTAAGACATCATTTACAATAATCAATGAAACGATTGTTTTGCTTGCTGTGTTCAGGAGTATTTTATATTGCACTGTCCTCCTGGATAATGGATGTTCTTTCCATTCTCACTTAAGTGTACAGGATATTTAACCTCTGATTCTCTTGTTATTAGGTTTACAGTGGAACAGTGAAGGGAGTTTTAGTAGTTATGGATGGCTTGTGAAATTTTTAAGTGCGACTACTTAATGGCTGATGCAAGCCTGAGAAATTTACTGTCAAATCTTATTTTTGCTGTGGAAAAAAATATGACTACCAAACTTCTTTGGAGAGGTGCACTGAAGAAATTGGGTTACAGGACTCAGCAAAATGAAACAGATGTATTCATTGCCCAATAATACCCTGCAGGAGGTGAGGACAGACTTTCATGTGACTTTAGAAGTCTATTGACGGAGCTGGAGAACGAGCACTTAATCTGCATTTTTTAAAATTCCTCAGAGAATTGCAGAGGCCAGAAGGTAATCTGTATGTATTTTTCCTACAGGAATTGCTCATTTTCCTTCTTAAAATAATGCTTGGGTGCATCACAGTAAGGGAACAATGTGATTGACCAGTCTTGCATCCAAGTACTGTGCAGAGTTTGTTATACAACCATGAATGTGTAGCTATGAAAGTAGCTCTTTACTTTTATACATACTGTTCAGGCTATATACATTCTCTCTATCATCAGAAAAGGTCTAAAAGATACAGCATAATCAGCGTGTACTTTTAACCTTACAGACCATGGCTACTTAGGTGATTTCTAGATGGAACAAGAGCGGTATAACTGGACTCCATTTTCACATAAATCACCTCTGAACAGGAAATGTAGCTCTCTGATAATATACGTAAGACTTATTATTGAACAATGATGGTTAAAGAAATGAACTATTCCCAAGTATGTGTAAGGAGACATGAGGAAAGGCATAGATTCAAGAATAATTCTATTTGCCTCCAAAGTTCTTTGTTCAGTGTTAGAAGGAAATTACTATTATTATTATTATTATTGATAATCATAAGTATCTTCATTATAATTATCATACTTAAAGGCATACAGTATCAAAAACATTGTGCTGAACGTATTTTGTATGTTCTAGGGCATGATGTAAATTTGTACAGACACACACATATATGTGTATGTATATACAAAAATGCATACACTGTTTATAATGAATTATGTTAGCCTGAAAAAGAATTAAAAAAGCTTTTTTGAATAGCAAATTGTATCTTTAACTAAATGGCACAGAAGGGAAGTTTAATCAGAAAGGTAGTATGTATCTTGTTACAATCATCTTCATGGCCATTCGCTGGACTTGCTCCACTATGACCCTGTCTGTCTTGTCCTGAGGAGCCAGCACTGGAACCAGATGTGGCTCACCAGGGCTCAGTAGAGAGGAAGGATCATCTCTCTCAACCTGCCAGTAACGCTCTGCCTAATGCAGCACAGGATGCTGTCAGCCTTCATTACTGCAAAGGCACAGCACTTCATGGTCAACATGGCCACCAGGGCCCCCCAGGTCCTTCTCTGCAAAGCTGCTTTTCAGCCAGCTTGTAGTGGTGCCTGGGTTTATTCCTTCACAGGTGCAGGACTTGGTATTTGCCTTTGCTGAACTTCATGAGGTTCCTCCTGGCCCATTTTTCCAGCCTGTCAAGGTTGTTCTGAATAGCAACACAACCATCTGATGTATCAACTAATCCTAATTTTGTATCATCTGCAAACTTGCTGAGGGTGCCCTCTATCCAATATATAGGTACAAAAGAGTTTGGTTGAAAATTTATCAATATCATTGCAAAGTCATACATACTTCTACTGCCTCTGAAATTTTATTTTTCTCTAAATATTAGTTGCCTGAAATTTATTCATCAAATTTTAAAGGTAGAAGCTGCTAAACTTATGTTTTTATTATTTATCATACAAATCTTCATCTTGCATTCACTTTGAGTAGTATCATGTATTAAAACAGCTCCATTAATTTAGTTACATTACTTGGTGAGTAAAAGAATTAGGTCTTATTCATTATGTGCAAAGGTTTCGGAATCTGGCTGTACATTATTCAATCTCAAAATACTTTCTTTCATACACCAGATGTACAATTTGTTTTCCCCTCTCCTATATGGTTTATTATTTGACAAACAATAGTGTGTTTTAGTCTAAAATGAAATTGATACTACATGCTATAAAAAGTGAAACATTGTGTGACAATTCCATTTAAAAAGAAGATAAAATGTCCTCCACAGAGATACGTTAGTTCTTGTGAAGAGGAAGTATCACAGGTACTTCTATACTAGCAAATTAACGGGTGTACAGGAATGTTTCCAGGAACTAGAACTTCCTAATAGCCTATTACTTCTGAAAATTTTAAGAATGATCCCTGAAATTATTGCAGAGACAACTATCACTCCCCCAAAGAATTCCAGGGCATGATGTTGGCAACAACACAGTCGAGGACAGATTCCCAGTGGGCAGTTTGGATGTGCACGCCCTGTTTTGGAGAAGAAGGAACTGAATAATATAAACATGAGACATTTCGTGACACTTAACCACATTGCCAGGGAACAGCCCTGGGGATGTTTAGTTTTGTAGCATAAATAAAACAGGCATGGACCACGAATCCCATCATGGTGAACTCCAAAGTAGGCACAAGTTCCAGTGTCCTCGTTGTCCAAGTCAGAGCAGCTCTTTTTAAGACTGTGGATAATCCTGTTGTTTGTTTGGACAACTCAAGTTTAAGTATCGTTGTATGTAAAACCTGGAGTTACATGTTTAAAAGGGCTTTATGCCTGTAGAGATTTGAGAACTAGGCACTGCATTAAGCAGTAATTCTGTAGTAATTAATATGCAGCACTTAATGCAATCAGACAAATAAATGTATTTATGGATCTGTTGCTGTCTGAACTATAATTTTTACCTTTGATTTTTAGGATTTTTTTTCCCCTTTGCCCATCCTCTGTTGTTCATTCTTGTCATGCAAGCTGTTTATCTCTCCTCTCGTTCAAAATGCCTTTACACTTAACAAAAAATCCAATACTTGTAATAGAAATGATCTGATAGGAATTCAAACTCTAGCTCAGGAACTACTATTCCAGTTTTGAATTGTGGCAAAATTAAGGACTCCCCAGGCCCCCCTTCCTTTTATTCTTCTGTTTTTCTTTTTTTCCCCAGGTTTGAGCCCTGTGGATTTATCCACAATTACACAAGCTATAAGTCTTTCTCACACACATAAATTTATGCATTAACTTTCCTTTATGCATAGATGTACACATAACACATACAGAGTATTGTGGAGAGGAATTAGAGATATAGGAGTTCTCCTTTCATTACAAAGCATTTCAGTCATTGTCCAAGATGATAAAAAGAGAAGTCACATTCTTTAAAACCCCTAAAAGGCTGGGCAAGTTATTACTAAAGAAAATGTGCTTGATTTTCCATGGACAGTTTAAGAGAATGATAGTAATACAAGTATGACAAAAATATTAGGTGATGCATGCACTTCATCTTTAACCATGCAACAGTTCTAAGACAAATGTTAGAATTATTAATCCTAAATATATTGACTCAGTACAATTCTCTTCCAGGGCTCTGATTCACCTAGAGTTGTGAATTAAAATGTAATGGCTGAAGATGTTTTTGCTTTTACCCATGCACGCTGCTCCACTGATGGCTGTTGCTTTTCACAGGGTGACATCCCTAAAGAGTACTTGCAGAAGATCCTAACCATCAGTTTTTTACCTGCTGTATTAAACTGAGCTGAAAATCAGGTTTGTTTTGCCTTCATGTGCTGAACTGCATATTACAGTGATTCAGGAACTATTTCATGACTATTCAATCCTTTCTATCTCAAGGGCATTAGCTTCCATTGGAGGAACAGTGTGTCTGGCTCATGGCAGAAGCTTGCTTCAGCTGTCTGATTTCAATCTCTCATCATACATGAGACAGGGTCCAAACGAATATTTATTTTGTTTACTTGTGCCACATATTTTACAGCTGTTGGAAAGCCTCTGTTGTACTCATCAGTGGTGCTAAAAAGTATTTGAATCCCCTTCTGTAACTTTCATATTGATGCAAATTGAAAAAATTAAAGTATTATTGTTGTAAATACAGCTGTTTGGAACCTTTGTCTATATATGATTTATCAATTGTTTAACTAAAGAAATCTTCATGAAATTTTCTTTGTGGGGAAAAAAAAAAGGAAAGGGAGGGAAGTGAAGTCACAGCAAACTAATTGTCAGGGAGTAGCAAGAGCTGCAGGGGCCGGTCCCTGAGGGCCAGGGAGCAAGAGTCGCGGGTGTCTCCAGTGTTGGCCGGGCAGCACCTGCACCCAGGGGGCCATCTGTGAGCATCAGGCAGCAGCTGGGTCCATGCTTAGTACAGAGGATCCAAGCAGCATCTCAGGGACAGGGCTGGAGACTGTCCCTGCTGCAGCGTTGCTGGGGCAGGGACGGATGGCCCCAGGGGCCTGACACAGGGTCCTGGGCTGTGGGCTGGGTGAGGGGAGCCCCACGGGAGGCCCGGGGGGGGAGCTGGGCTGGGACCAGCCCAGCTAGAGCCCTCAGGGCCTAAAACTCTGTTTTTCTTTCGTGGGTGAGGAACAGCTAAACACTCTTCCAAATTTTGTGACTAGAGCATTTTTGACATTCACGGTGATGTGTTGAGGCAACTTTTTTCCTTTGGAAGAAAATGGGGGTGAGCAAGGGAGGGAACTAGTTTAGGGTGTATGTTTGTATCATCTTTCTTCTCCTATCATTGCAAATGTTTTCATCCAAAGCCTGTTTATCACTTTCAATGAGGGTGACTAAAGACTTAAAATTGGTGTTCCCCTTTTCTAGACAAGTGCTCTCAAATCTGTTTTCTGCATGCCTCAACAAAAGAAAGAAAGAAAGAATGGACAAGTCCTCACACTTCTGTTTTCACACACAGGGGCTCCTGCCAGTTCAGCATTTTCATTCCAAGAGAAATGAGGGAAAAGGAAATGGGGAAAGCTCAGGTGGAAAGCTGCAAAATGAATATGTTATGATTTGTATATCAGTGTCGTGGTTTAACCTTAGCTGGCAACTAAGCCGCACACAGCCACTCGCTCACTCCCCCCCCAGTGGAATGGGGGAGAGAATCGGAAGGGTAAAAGTGAGAAAACTCGTGGGTTGAGATAAAGACAGTTTAATAGGTAAAGCAAAAGCCGCCCACACAAGCAAAGCAAGACAAGGAATTCATTCACTCCTTCCCATGGGCAGGCAGGTGTTCAGCCATCTCCAGGAAAGCA
>NW_008795041.1:5923105-5924945 GCF_000699145.1 Aptenodytes forsteri | reverse complement strand
AGCTGAAAAGTCCTTGACTAGTGTAAGCACTACTTAGCAACAACTAAAACATCAGTGTGTTATCAACATTATTCTCACCTTAAATCCAAAACACAGCACTGTAACAGCTACTAGGAAGGAAATTAACTCTATCCCTGCCAAAACCAGGACAATCAGTAATTAGTAACCGAGCAGAGCAGATGACAGAATGGTCATTTGTTAAATGCTCAGGCAGAGGAGAGAGTGTTACTTCTGTGCATGCAAACAAAGGCACCTTTATTCTGCTACAGAAAAGAGGGGAAAAATAACTGCTGTATGAATGAGTATTACTGAGAAAAATTGTTAGCTGAGGAGGGATTACGGCAGACAACAGAGGGCCAAAATATTCACAGTTTGAGGTATCTTAAATTTGACTAAGCAGCACAGCTTCTGCTGGAAGCTCATTTTCAGAGTATGCCTGAGGTTATACTGAATGAGCAGAAAACCTGCACATCATGCATGAAACAGGAAAGCCTGAGGATGCCAGAGGAAACTGGTATTCACAAACTAGGCTGTCTTGTGAGAAGGCTTCACTCCAGTATTGCAGCACCTCATTCAAATGCTTTCACTATAGCATTAGTGAAATAATGCTAGATAACAGCAAGAAATGACAGGTGGCAAGGAACGCCTCTCTTCACCTTTGCTTTCTTTGCTCAGAAGTACTTTGTTTAACTTGCAAAATGATGTAATGAGCAACTCAAGAAGATAGGTATGAGTTTTCCAATATTGCTTAAAAAAAGCAGTGATGAAGATAGGAAACATGTTAAATCAGGGAAAGATAAAAGAACAGAAAAGAAAAAATAGTGAATGCAAACTGTGATGCTTATAGGGAATAATAATGTGGAGGAAAGGGCAAGAGAGAGACTTCAGGGACAAATGTTGTTTTCCTTAATTTCTATTAGCCCATTCCTAGCTACTGATACCTCATGTTGGGGGGGGGGGGGGGGGGGGGGGGGACAGGAAGAGAGGCAGAATACTTCAAAGGCAGTTTGCCCATTGCTATTAAAGAAACATTTGAAAAGGCAGCTCAAACCATCTACAGTATACAAGCTGAATGTTAAATTGCTTAAAAGTGAATTTATTGCAAGCAGAATTTATCAAAAAATACTTGATGAAATATACTTACCTTAGAAAAAACTCATTTGTCTCAGATCTAAGCTTTTAATTTGAATATTTTGAGTTCAGCTACATTTTCCATGGGAAAATGCTCTAACAATTTGTTTCAGTTACACTTATATTTAGCCTGGTTTTCAAGCTTATATTTGAATATAAAGATGAAATTATTCAATATCAACAGATAACATTTAGGTAATTTCTAGTAGTTATTATAGAAGAGTTTGGCTTTGTGAGAAATGGTGATATTCTGACTTTTGATCCAAACTGGAACAAAAATATATTTTGAAATGAAAATATTTATTCTAGGAAAAAAAATAATAATCCAACACCCCAAACTTTTCTATGTTTTATTCTGAAAATTTTTAAGGTGTTGTCGCAGATGGAGTGAGACTGCACTTCACTCGTAAGAGAGAAGCAACAATACACTTTATTGATAGAAAACAGTGAGTAAACAAAGTTCAATGGTGAATGCAACAGTGGTTTAACAATATTTGATGGCAAGGTACACTTGATTATTTACTGCACAGAGGACAGGGTCAGACAAAACTGTCAGGGAGGCCCTCCCATTGAGCCATGAGGTACAGAAAGGACCCCTTTACTTTCTAAACCCCTTCTCAGAGAGTAGTCTAGGTGTGGCTGGATCCAATCCTAGTCCCAGACTTGGTCAACGGTTTATGTCTAAAGGATTATATATGCGCAATCAATC
>NW_008795041.1:5915342-5922904 GCF_000699145.1 Aptenodytes forsteri | reverse complement strand
GGGGGGGGGGGGACCCTCCCGCCACAGGTGTTTGTGGAACTTCAGAGCAGGTTGGTAGGGCTAGGAATAATGCATATTAGAGTAGGAAAGTGCCAGATGGAAAGTAAGAACTGTCTCACATGCTTTTAGAAAAACTAAATTGAACCATTTTAAAGACCTCCACCCAAGAAGCATTCCTATTAGAGGTAAATAGTTACATAAAGCCTAAGTCAATAATCATATCTTAACATGAGCAGAAGCATGAATTTTGCACATAAAACAATGAAACACTCTTTTGGCTGACAAATTATCAGTGCTAGTGAGAAAAAGGGTGATGCTGTATAAGGAAAAACAAAGATTCAAGAATGTGTAAGTTAAACTTTTTTGTGTGTCAAATTTGAAAGATAGGGAGTTAATATTTCTGTACTAGCAGAATGTATATTAATGGATTTATTTATTATTATTTTATTTAATTATAGTTATTGTCATTTGGGCTTTAAAGCACTTTATCAGCAGTAATTTAAATAGCTCAGTCACAACACTCTCAGAGACTAGAAAAAAATATTATCCTTTCTTTTCCAGAGGGTTTAATTAACTCAAGTGATTTGTCCAAAACACCTGTGGATTCACTGTCAAAAATGGGTTTAGATATTTAGGAATTAATGGTTTTCAGTGCATTTTGATGAAGCTTTTTATTCCCTTCTTTATAAGTTTTCATTTAGAGTCTTAGCTTTTCTACTCACTGAAGAACACTAATTTTCACTACTAATTTTAAAATCAGTTTGTATGATCGCTTGACATCTAGCCTTGTATTCCTTCCTTGATGCAGGCAAGTTCAACCACTTAGGTAAATGAACACTGAAGAATAATTGCATTTGGTGAAAGCATACTGGGCCCAATGGGTGTAGTAAGCTAATTTCAGCTCTGTAACTCCTCTCTGAACTCCATTTTGGATATTAACATCAAGCAAAAATTAACGAAAATGCTGAAAGATCTGGCTTTTTTACAGAGTCTTTTGTGAGAAAATGTCACCAGTATTTCCACTTCGTGTACAATTTTTTCACAGAAACATAACTGTTAATAAATTTAAGTCTATGGTGCTTTTTATTCAATATTTTGTGCAACTACACTGTCCTTAAATAATTAGTTGTCCTGTTTTCAGCTGGGTATTGTCCCTTCCTTTTCTGTCCTATTAAACTGTCTTTATCTCAACCCACAAATTTTACTCTTTTTTTTCCCTGATTCTCTCCCCCATTCCACTGGGGCAGGGGGAGTGAGTGAATGGCTGTGTGGTGTTTAGCTGCCTGCCGGGTTATACCACAACATTAGTATTCCTTTGGGCTGAGGTATTTGCAATTCATCAAACAGAAAAAGTATTTATTTATTGAATATCCATTAGATTAACTGATATATAAATTCTTTTAATTGACTCATCTGCATGTCTCTGAGGCATGGTTTCTCTCTGTGATAAGTACTGTCTTTATCTCAACCCACAAATTTTATTCTTTTTTTTCCCTGATTCTCTCCCCCATTCCACTGGGGCAGGGGGAGTGAGTGAATGGCTGTGTGGTGTTTAGCTGCCTGCCGGGTTATACCACAACATTAGTATTCCTTTGGGCTGAGGTATTTGCAATTCATCAAACAGAAAAAGTATTTATTTATTGAATATCCATTAGATTGACTGATATATAAATTCTTTTAATTGACTCATCTGCATGTCTCTGAGGCATGGTTTCTCTCATGTGATAAGTTCATCACTATTGTGAAAATGTTACCAGTATATTTTCTATACAAAATTATATTTTTCTTTACACTTTAGTGTATATCAGGGTCCCATCATATGAATGAAAAGCTAATCAATCAAGAGTTCATGAATTAAGAAGAATGAATAATTTTGAATGCTTGGTAAGGTTAACTCTTCAAGGTTAAAAGATTGATTAAGGCTTAAATTAATCACAAGCAATCAGTTTGTTTTATTTTTTTATTATGCAGTGAATGACTACGTATGAGTAACCATGACTATCTAAAGTAGATGACGAGGTCTTTCCATATTATTAGGAGTTTATCAAGGGAAATATTTCTGAATAAGTTTAGGAAAGAAGGGCTGACACTTTCATGTAGTTATAGAATTACAATCGAACAGGTGCTGTCTATACCAACCTTGCTTCAGTGAGAGAAATCAAAGACAATAACAGACTCAGATCAGTCACTTTCTAGTTACTCTCTGGAAAATTTGGCACATGTTCAACTTCCTACTGATGCAAGGTCAGGATGGTTTCCTTTCTGTGTGAAGCTGCACCCAGTGTGGGCTTTCAACAACTTTCAAGATACAAAAGATAAAAAATAATCATCTCCAACAGTTCTGGTCTATGAACCCTTCTAGAAGTGCTAATAGAGTATGTGGGTAATTAGGGTTTCTCCTATTGGCAAATATGGATTTTTCTGCTTTAATGTACTAATTAAAGACTTATTTTGAGCAAAATAAAATCTATATTATTTATAACTCTTTTGTTTGCTTTACCATCTGTAGATAATGTTTAGTGCCAGGAGCTGACTTATTTAGGCCGGTCACAAATTTTCAGTCACTTTACACTGGCCAATAATTTTGACAATTGCATATGCATATGATTATATATGTAATTCCTACATATGCAATGCATATTAGATAATACCTCTATATTAACATAAAATACTTTATTTTTATATATTATATGTTTTATATTTCGGACACACACTGTAAGTATGTGTGTATGTGTACATGTATGTGCAGTGCATACTGTAAGAAACCTGAACTGAAAAATCATTTGAAACGTTATTCATTTCTTTAAAAAGAAATCTTATTCCAAAGCAGAATATTAGATAGTGAATCACCCACTCTGCTACTCATGGAAGTGTTATAGTCTTAATTTTTCTCCTGGTACATGGCATAATCTTAGGCTCAAAATAAAGTGCGTGCTTTATCTTTGTGTTTAAGAAAATGAGCTACTGATTTCTGCCAATTCATTTTGTCCAAAAAAACACAAGCAAAAAGCTCATTAACATCTTTGCTTCTGCTACCTCTTAGAAGAGAATTGTTCATTACAATGCAAATGGAAACACACTTTGGCAAAGCTTGTCACATCTCTTACAGATCCATGCAATAAATTACTAAAGAAGGAATGTTATAACTCTTCATATGATATTAAAGTTATCATCTGTCTTATTTCTGGGTATGCAAGAAAACTCTGTAACAGAACTGGGTGTAATAATCTTCTATATGTGAATCTGACTGCAGCAGTCCTTTTAGATTTCAGAACCAGTTTAAGACTGAAAAAATGAATGGCTCTCAAAAAACATAAGAATACCATCAGATGGAAGCATTATTATTTTTAACAATAATATTGATATTAATAATATTATTAATAATAATAATTTTCTAAATATAGATCTATTTTAAATAGTATTTTTGTTTAAAGAATAACTTTAAACATCTGCTTTACCCTACTGAAACCAGTTGAACTTAAGAATGACTATAATTTCAAGCATGTGTTTAAGTGCTATACTGAATAAAAATATGTGCACAATTAAGTATTTTCTGTAATTAGGACTACAATATTGTGATTTAGTTAGATTTTGATTTATAGAAATTCTGGGAAGAGACTGGTCATTTCCTTTTGAATATCTTGCTCACTAACATAAAACAATGGCCATATCTCAAAAAATATTACTTTTGCATGAGCAGCTGGTGAAGTGTTTAGCAACTCTAATTGCTCATCTTACAGTCACATTGCTAGAAATAATGAATGAAATCAAAGAAATGGATATTCTGACTGAATTCTGAAGTGAAAACTTCAACAGTAAAAAATCAAAACTACACTACCTAATAGTGAAAAATAGGGTGGACGGTCCACCACTTCATAGCTTCAAAATGTGTATCTTTCATTATGTATTTACAGAGCCATTTACACTCATTTTCTTTCTATCTTTTATTTTCCTATTAAAATATCCATTCTTTGTCTCCTCAGTTTAAATTTAGGTGTTTTATTAGAGACACTATAAAGCCCTCCTGGTTCTAAGTGACAAGGACATCAATTCTCACATAATTCCCACTTAACTTCAGTTGGAAATGAGTATTGTGTCTTTAAAAAAACCCTTATCTGCTGAAATATGGAGATATATTTCCTCATTAAATAGATGGGAACTTACTCTATAAATTGGTTACAAGCATGTATAATAAATATTTAATGAAAATATACTTACAAACATACTCTCAGATTTATTAACCCTGAAGTGGCAGCTAGTTGTCAGATATTTATACTAAAATATAGAACAGGTATAGCAGGAATGAAAAACTACCTTCCTGTAATTTCTGAAAATATCCAATATATTTCCTAGAAAATTATATCCTGTTATAGAATTATAAATAATTCATTATTAGAGGAAAAAAACCTATTGCTGGCAATTTATATTTTTAAACTCTCACACAAGAACAGGTATTTCTTTCATTTCACATTTGCTAAGATTCTTCCACGCTGGCAAAACTGCCAATTAAAAGACTGTATCTATCACTTCATGATCTCTCCCTAAACCATTACACTTTTTAGTCCCCGTACATAAATGTGGCCTAATCAGTTCCATTGGGATTGTATCTATTGCAGTGCTTGCTAACCCATGCAGAAACTGTTATGTTTCCTTATGCACTGGTTTTGGCCAGGATGGAGTTAATTTTAACAGCCCGTAGGGTACTAAGTTTTGGATTTGTGACCAAAACAGTGTTGATAACACAGGGATGTTTTAGTTACTGCTGAGCAGTGCTGACACAGAGTCAAGGCCTTCTCTGCTCCTCACACCACCCCACCAGCGAGGAGGCGGGGGGTGCACAAGAAGTTGGGAGGGGGCACAGCCGGAACAGCTGACCCAAACTGACCAATGACATACCATATGATGTTGTGCTCAGCAATAAAAGCAAAAAGCTGGGGGGGAAGAAGAAGGAAGGGGGGGACATTCGGAGTGATGGCGTTTTGTCTTCCCAAGTCACCGTTACACGTGATGGAGCCCTGCTTTCCTGGAGATGGCTGAACACCTGCCTGCCGATGGGAAGGAGTGAATGAATTCCTGGTTTTGCTTTGCTTGCACGTGCAGCTTTTGCTTTGCCTATTAAACTGTCTTTATCTCAACCCATGAGTTTTCTCACTTTTACCCTTGTAGTTCTCTCCCCATCTCACTGTAGGAGGGTGAGCGAGTGGCTGTGTGGATCTGAGCTGCCCACTGGGGTTAAACCACGATACTTCAGAACTAATTTCAACAGGATTTCATAAGTAAGGAGAAGTGGGAAGGCGGCAATCATTGTTCGAGCAATTAGTGCTTGTAGGATGAGTGTCCAATCAGTTTACAAACATAAATTCAAAAATATAGTGAGAAAATGTTAAAAAATATTAGCTCCAGTTTTAGAAATGTCACTCCACTTTTAGAGCTATCCTGTGTTCTACTGTAACTAATTTTATACAAAGTAGAAAAGCAAATAACTTTAGTAAAGCAAGCAATTTCTCTAGAAACAGGATAAACCTGTGTGAAGTGATCTTCAGCAGGAATCAGACCTTGCAGTGTTCCTACTTCCATGAGAGCTATGTTGATTTATACTGGTTAAGATTATCAAATTCTTGATCATGGTGGTGTATCTAAGCTACCTTCGAGGTTTTTTCACCGTGAGTATATGACAGGAAAATTTCAGACACCTAATATGAGGTGTACTCTTAACAAGGAAAGAAAGAATGTTTTGTAGAATCAAAATTATTCATAAATACTTCATATAGTCTATTAATTATTTTTTCCTGGGAAACTTTGGAAGTAGAATGTTTTAAAATGCATGAAAATAATCAAAGACATATCTTCCATTACTAGATCTACAGGCACTGCTGTCCCTAGGAGTACAGCACCTCCTTTGTCTTCCTTGTAATTCCACATGTTTATTTTCTAGCATTCATGAAATTGCTAATTAACATAATTTCCATTCTGTGCAAGTCACATATTGTATATTACTTTAAAAATTGTTTTCAGTATCCTGAAAAGTTATATTGTATATTACTTTAAAAATTGTTTTCATTATCCTGAAAAGTTGAATATATATGTATTTCTCACTGTTTATGTGATGGTTAGTGTAAGTTTACACTCATTAAATGCAATGAATTCTCCTAAAACTTGATCTATCCATGATGAGAGTCTTCTCATTGACATTGGGTTAGACCTAAGATTAATACTTTTCTGCAAAGGAAACATATTTTTTATTATTATTATTTTAACTTAATAAAACATTCACTAGATATCATTTATTTAGAAAATGAGTAAAGAAAGTATTATCTTATAGTTTGTAACTCCTCCTGATATTACATCCAGTAGTACATGAGGATTCATCTTGTAGCAATATGTTATCAAAACCAGGGAATAAATGATTAGTTGTGTAGGTTGAGATGGAAGGGCTCTAATAGAAGGATTATGTAAAAAGGATGACCATAATTTTCTATTTATTTAAACCAACAAAAAAAACAACTCTTAGTAGATTATTCTCATAAAGTTAATACTTCCTTTTGAATGCTTACATCATTTGTGACCCATTCAAAGCTTTTTACTGTTTTTTATGCTCTGAATATTTTTATTAATATTCTGAATTCTAAACACCAGTTTAGAATAGATGAGACCAGACTAGCCCAAATGTCAAAAGGAAGCCTTTAATACTATATCAATATTTTGGACAGCCTACTTCATTGTAGGACTTTACATTTCAAAAGAATGTGTTTGCAGTTGGGCTTATTCTACAGCACAGACAGAAATGTGCTGTATTCTGATAGTTTACTAATTGTACTCCATGTATTCTCAAGGTTATTTTTCACTTGCAGGAAATTTGCTTTTTTGTGTTCAGCCACCCTCAAATATTCTGGCTACTGTCTGACAGGACTCCCATCAGCAAAATGGACTTTTCTCAAGCATTGTGTTGTGAACTGAATTTAAATTCCAGGATTCCAGATACCATTTACGCCTAACATATGTCCTCCAGAAAGGTTTAAATCAACTGCATTGTCATTAAATTCAAATGAAGAGATAAATGCCAAGCACTTTAATTGTCTTTGCTGCAGAAAAATGGAAGAGTTCTTTCTACTATGAATATTAATTGTCCCACTCTTAAAATTAATTCGTGTTTCTCATTACCTATCTATATTTTCTGTCACAGCACTAAAAGCCCTGTTACTCTTCTTGCTATCTTTTGTGGTTACAAAATTCTGTTTGAAAGAGTTTGAGAGGGAAGTTTGGGGTCAAATTAGCATTTAAAGTTCAGAAAAGATAAAATACTGCCAGTTTTGTAAAGGGTGCTCTTTGGCAAACAACCTGCCCTTGAGTGTCTATTTTATGTACTCTATAATATCATAGAATCATAGAATCATAGAATAGTTTGGGTTGGAAAGGGACATCTACAGTGCGTCTATCCCAACCCCCCTGCCATGAGCAGGGACATCTTCAACTAGATCAGGTTGCTCAGAGCCCCGTCCAGCCTGACCTCGAATGTTTCCAGGGATGGGGCATCCACCACCTCTCTGGGCAACCTCTGCCAG
>NW_008795041.1:5900051-5912264 GCF_000699145.1 Aptenodytes forsteri | reverse complement strand
TCTTGCTGGCCCTGGCATCAAACTGGTAGGAGTGGGATGGATTGAGGTTCTCCTCCCCCGGCATCTCTAGTTTATCTATGCTGGGTTTTATGAAGCATGTTCTCTTTCTATTTTTTTTTCCCTATGCAGAAAATATAAGAAGGAAATGAAGGAGAAAGAAAATCTTGAGGTCTTTCACTTCTTCAATTAAATGTGTGTCAAGGAAGCCTTGTTTGGTTAAATCAACAGATTTTTAAATTACCTGTTATTTTTCTTCATTGTGTAGTCAAACAGATTTTTAAAAAGTTTGTGCTGTGTGTGGTAGCATTTACAAGAAATTCTTTTTACAAATTAACGCTTCAGGAGGCCAGTGTACCAAAAGTGGTAGGGTTTATGTTCATCTGGCAGGAACATCACCATCAACTGACATCATATGAGACCCATAGCTGTATAGCAGACTTTATGCATTTAAAAGCAGAGGTGTGTTAATCATATTTGAAAATCTTTTCTATTAGGCTTTCTCTGAATACCATGAATGGTTCTGACTATCTATGTGAAGTGGACTTGAATTTAAATAAAAGCAGGATCAATCAACCAAACTCTGGATTGTGTTCAAATTAACTGAGGCTCAGTCCTGGTGAATCGATGTGGCAGATTTAAGAAAATTATGTGTTTTAAATAAACACTGATGAAGCACATTTAACCTCTAAAACTGAATATAGTGCATTACACTTACTCTACATGAGGTAATGACAGACTGACAGGAGGAACCTTTTATTTTAAAGATGGATCCAATATTTTCTGAATCTTCTAACAGACCTAAAACACTGTGCTCAAGTCTGCAGGACAGTAAGGACTCTTTTCTTGCATTTTTGGCAAATTCAGTCTCCTTTGAACTGTTCTTTATAGCTGAAACTGGGACACCCATAAGAAAAAGTTTGCTTATCTCCTAAAGAGAATAGCATCCACTTTCAAGAGAACTTAAAGGATCCATCTGAATCATTAAATCAGCATGCTACTCTCATGAGCAACACTAAAGTAATTTTCTCCATTAATGCATCCAGATCTTAGTTCAAACTAGTTAAGTCTTTTCCTCACCTCTTTCACTGATTCTTCAACTTTCCATTAGTAATAATTAGGAACCCTCTTCTAACTCCACGTAAGTTCATCCGTGACCAGTTTATAATCCTTTGTTCTTCGGCCAACTTTTCTTTATTTTAAATATTTCTCCCTCATTGATGTTTATGTGTCATACACTTCAGATGTGCTACATCTCAGACAGCAGCATATCTAAGCTTTCACTTTGTTGGATTCCACAAGCAAAGTTTATGTAGTTTTTTCTTTCTCCTCATCACTACAGTGGTCCTTCTCTGAACGCATATGTGATTTGAATTTACCTTTTCTAACTATAAGGATATAATGAAGAAGCATGATTAGTCTCTTTCAATATCAGTTCCTGAACTTTTTCATTTTAGCACACTCACAGTATTATTGCCAAAATAAGAACATTGGACAAAATCACCTCTGAAATTGACTTTTAAGGAAATTTATGTTTAACTTTCCTTAAACTTAGTGCTTTCCTTTTCTAAGCTATAAGCTTTTTACCCAGTTTCTCACAATTTTCTAGTACTTTTATTAAGCAACGACATCTCCAAGTTCATGTGTCACTATACTGAACAATGTACTGAAAGGTAAATAGAAGAACTGCAACTGTTCTTTCCTATGCAAAGAATAAGCTATTCCCAGACTGCATAACTTTGCAAACATCCATATTATTAGCTGCTTCAATAGTTAGCCTGAAAGCACTTTGTGCATTTAGCTTGGTCTCTCACACACGCTCAGACAGTCTGCTCTTGCTAGGTGACTTCATATGGCTTTTTGTAACCCAGGTTTAGGCGGTCAGATATTAGATTTCAGTTGATCATTCTTGCCATATTAAATGCAGTCAGTGTTCTCATTAACTCAGTATCATATGTCAGGGTAGGTCCCACTTTTGTCTTGTGGCTAAAACATGGTGTCAACAGATGGTATGCTCCTGGGCTCCTTCCAATCTGACCTCTATCTCAGAGGTTCCCGTCAGCTTTATCTATCTATTGATCTATCACCTATCTATTTATAAATAAAAACACACACCATATCTCTGAAGCTTAGCCATTGCACAAACAGGCCTGGTGAAACAACATTAGGTGAGAAGCAGAGAAGTCTAAGGATACGGGTTTTTCAACCCAGAACTCCTTTTCTAAATTATAATGGAAAATATATGTGCAAAATATATGCATCTTCTAGGAAGATAGCCAGAAATCTCATTTCTGCTTACTTTGAGTCTTATCAACTAGGCTAGAACTGGACTCTCCCTGGACCCATGATTCCTGCTTGCTCATCTGGTCAATAGTCCAGCTGCAAGAGAAGTACTAATATGGTGCAAACTCAAGATTGCTCATAATTTGGTAGTTAGCTCCTGGGTATAACAAATCAGTCCATGTCAGTTTGAGAGGTCCCTGGAGCACAAAGGACTCACTTTCTGGGTCACTGTTCTGGGCACAGGTAGGTAGCTATTATGTCATCCTAAGAAAGAGGGTAAAATAGACCAGATCCTAGGCTATAATTACTACCATTTTTATAACCTGATTAGAAGGGATAGACACTCAATATAGGCTGAAGAAGAACACCTAAAACCCCATGCCTCCAGAATCCCCTTAAGTATGGAAATGCCTAAATCAGTGAACTCAGTTTTTCCTTTTATTTTTTGTACTTTACCTGTACCATATATAACAATAATCACTACTGAATGACAGGGGTGCATACTTGTATATACTATATACTCCCAAACCCCCAAGGATGGGTTACTACCAATAAGGTATTTCATTTAGAGATTTAAATTAGCCAGATTTAAATTCATACTGTGCTTTTCATGAGAAGTATCCCTTGCCTGACTCCTGTTATCATCAGTCTTAACACTTTATTTTCCTCTATTGTTCATCCTTTCACTTACATACAATCATTCAAGCATTGATGTTTCTTAACATACCCCTTAATTAATTTGAGATCAACATGGGTTTTCCAAAAGAGCTTATAAAATTTAAGAGAGAATGATATACTTTTTACAGATATTTTAAAGAAAATTACATAATTGTAAAACAGCAGCAACAATATAATTCTCTGTTAATTAGATGCAGACATTAAAAATATTTTTAACAAATTAATATTTTTTAGGACAACAAGATAGGAATGAATTCCTATGTGCTATGATAGAACAGCTAAGGATACAGCAGATTTATGAAACTCATCAAGGAAGATTTTGGTTCCTTGAGAGCTATTTAATTGGATGGCACTTAAAATTTCCCATAGTGAAAGGAAAATTGAAGACATGATGAAAAATAAGTAGCATTCACAAAGGTTATACCTATGTATATACCTATGCAAGCTAGACCTACGTATTCTTTATTATCAATGGAGAGAAAAAGAGGCTCCACTAGACGACTGTTTAGACCAAGTATCTGACTCAGCTGCTGTGATTCGTCTTCTAGAGGAACCTAACTTTCTTCTTCTTCTATAAAGTAGATTAGCCTCTTTAAATCTTTTTGAATACCTCTGTTCTTTCCTGTGCTCTTATTCATCAGAAGACGGAGCCAATAGATTCATGTCAGCATTATTAAAGATCTGCTTTCTGCTTACACAGACTAATAATCAAACCAGCCTTTAGATACTCTCTGACTTTTTTTTTTTTTTCTCTTTCAAATGATGTTTTAAGAATGGCATTTAAATAATGATTATAACTGGAACATGAGTAAAAAATAGACTTACTCTTTCAAAGTATAAAGCAATACTAGATTCTCTAATACAAACACAAAATTACTTCTATTGTTTCCCAATCATATATGAGACAGCTTTTGAAATTAATGTTGGGAGGTTTCAAAGGTATCTAACAGTGACTATGCCTAGAAACATGACACATGAATATTTCTAGTAGTGTTTGATTGTTTAAAACTATACAGACATGTCTACTATTTGAGTATGCTAATATAACATATATAGAAGTTTAAGGTTACCAAGAAATACTCTGATTTCACAGATGTGATACCGAAGTCAAATAAAACCATAGATTTTTCTTTATACTGAAATAAGAAATGTTTTCCCATGCTAACTATGCTGAGATTACAATGAAACTTTTTTACATTTCATCTAGAAGTTATAAGTCAAATTGATAAGATAACTGCATTCCTATTTAGCTGAGGTCTTGATTTTTCCTGTAGAAATCCTAATATGTTTTACTTGAGTATGTGTTGCTTTCACCCAGAATCTTCAAGACATAAAAGCAACAGTGGTGAAGAATAGACCAGGGATACAGCACTGTCTTGACTTGCTAATATTTGACTGACTGAAGGCTAAGCTTTAATTCACTCAAATGCAGGGCCTTACAGATACAGACAGTGAATACAGAACATATCCATTATTTTTATTAGTTTGGAAAGTCATACTGAAAGGTGCTTACAAATCTCTGTATGCAACTAAGTATGGGGTTCTCACCCATACTGCATTTTGCAGATTGCAATAATGAATGTGAATATAAGAGTGATTCCAGTGACATGCCAACTGAAAGATCATTTCATTTATACCCTTCTAAAGGATGCTGAAATGCAGTGGAGGGTTCAGAGAAGAGCTACAATAATGATTCAGGATTAGAGTGATAGAATTTTAATAGAAGGTTAAAAGGATTTGATTACAATTTTAGGCATCAACAGAGGGACAGGACATCTATCAATAGGCAAGACTTTAATGAAGCAAAGGAATAGCTAACTTCTGATTGGTGAAACTTCAACTAAGAAAAAAAAATTGGAAGACAGATCAATATTTGATTTGAACAGTGTTGGTTAATTGTAAAAATAACAAATCTAGTAGTGTGAAATTTCATCATAATTTAAAGTATTGAAATCATAAATAGGTATTTTTCTAAAGGACATGTTTTAGTTTCAGCACAAGTTGTTTATCATATAAGAATATAAAAAGGGACAGTTTCTTCCATGATGAACTACTAGTTGAAATTCTAGATTATGCCAAACAATTGGTTAAATAATAGAAATCTTTAATCTAGGAACCTTTGAAGTGCTAAAATATTGAATAATTTTTTGGGTTAATCTGTATATATTAATAATTTAAGTAGAAAACAGAAACAATGATAAGAAAGAGAATAAAACAAAAAGAGGCACTACTGAAGGATGGTTTTCTACCACTAAAATGTTTCCAGTTACATCCAGTGTTGATGTTTCATAAGAATTCAAATGTGGTAATCAGCTATAAACACTAAGGGAAAAAACCAAATATCCAAATATTTTAATTTCATACCTATGTCTATTGAAAGAGATGTGCTAAATGTTTTACTTACTTCTGCCATTTATGGTTTCCTTCAAACTATTTTTCCATTTGCTTAAATTATTAATACTACTTTAAAACTTTTCTTTTAATTCTACTTCAGTTTTTCTTTCAGTCCTCTTGCTTGAAAAATAGCTGTGAATGGTTTATAGCAGATTTCAGAACAGACTTTGTCTAATTTGTCTCAATACATTCAACTGTTTCTCCACCTGCAGATCAAGTTAAATAACTTTACCTTGTTACAAAGATTGAATTTCTCCCTCTGTAGCTCATAATTCAGTATTGGAATTCATCCTTTATATGAAAGCTATAAACAGCCATCTTCATTGACTAAGGATACTACTTGTTTATCTGTTAGATAAGAGGAATGTGGTGCAAACATCCAAGACAATGAACATTCAGTTATGTTTTGGATGAAGTTATTATACATTGAAGTCTTTATACATTGGCATTTCCTACTTTATCAGTGAAGTTTCAAAAAATGTAAAAATGCAGGTTTATCTGAAATAAGTTTCTATTTTCTGTGCATTTGTGTTAGTAGGAGTGAATGTTAGTCCTTGTAGCTTGAATTATGACTGCACCTTTCTTGACAGGTTTAGGTATTGTGTTATCTTTGAAGTATAAGTATACTTAATGTTTTATGTCTGTCTCCATAGCAAAATATTACTGCAGGCTGTGCAAGGTACATCCCAAAACATCATCAGAAATGCATGATCTCCGAGACAACTGTCAGTTATACTTTTTATTAAGATACAACTATTCCCAAACTTGTGCTAGATGTTTCAAAGACAGAGGACCCAGCCGGCCATCCCCTAGAGCCTTGGGCTGTGTCCCTGCCCCACGTCCACAGGATGGGTGTCCCTTGCAGAGGGCAGCAGCAGGAGGCCAGAGGGAGCGCTGGTGCTCTCCTGGCTGCAAGGCGGCGCAGGGACAGTACTCACATCCTGTGACAGTAGTGGCCGTGACCAGACTATGAATCACAAGTACTTCCGAGATCCTGGGTCTGGGGGTGCTCCAGCATCATTCTGATTTGTTACGGGGGAGGTACCTGCATACAAATACAAAATACAGGGAGAAGAAACACTGTATGTCTGAGATCAAAAGGGGACATCTGACTGTGGGTCTATATTATTTACATCTCTTCCAGGTATTTGACATAAGGGGTGGACTTTTTCATGTAGTATATATTAAAAGAAACAAATAAATATAAAGTATCCAATATATCAGCCCAGCTGCAATGAATACTAAGTAAAAAGTGAGTTTTGTGTATTGAGGTGAGAGAGAGGGAGGATAATGGGCTGTCCAGAGTAAGACACAAATTTTGTGCACGAGGAAGAGACCTAAAAATATCCAGAGACCCCCATGGGAGAAGCTGGCAAACAGTGTCTTTACTGGATTCACTAATAGAAAGCAGTGAGCAATTCAATAGCTATAACCTTCCCTAACAGAAAGGGTAGATCCATACATGCTCGCCCTTTGCAACAGACAATCTTTATCACTTCTCAAGAAAGAGTTCAGAACTTTCATCTTGCTGCTGTTATACGTTTTGCAGTATTTCCAATGTAGTCCAAAGTACTAAAAAGAAGCAAAGGAGAAGGACTGCAGTGCAGCAAATGCCTATGTTATTATGTATAATGGCACCCAGCCATTCACTGTGTTAGAGGACCCAAAGTCATGCTCCAAACACCAAAAGCTAGCCAGGTGGAGAAAAGCTAGGATTCAACATGAAACAACAGCTTCACTAAAAACATCTGGTATTAGCTTAAGCTTATCTACTATGAACTTTCTTCATTGCTTGATAATGCTTCAGTTTTCTAATTATTGTCTTAGATTTAAGGCATTGCACCTGGCTGAAAAGAGCTTGAGACAGACCAATGTCTCTGCTCCGGGAGTATTTAAGATCCTTTTTATATTACCGTTTCTGTAGAAGATATAAAACTGTTGATATAGATAGTGCTCTTACTGGCAAAGTAAAAAAATCCTCAAACATATCACAATGCCTACCATGTTTCCTTTTTACTAAACTCCTAATTTCCGCATTACAGTGAGCAATCTTTAATTTTGCTCTACCACAGCACAGCCACTTTCCCCCACTAAGTAGAGCCTAGCCTGTTTTGCAAGCTAAGCCAAGTCAGTAGCTGGACTTGCTTATTTCCCAGGTAGGACCTACTGCCTCAGACACCCTGAACAGGGATTTCAGTTAAAAGCCACCATCAGTGCTTTTTTTCTATGGAATTTATTGCTAGAGCTCTTACAGGGATGTTACATCATCCTAGGGAGTTGTGGAAAAATCTGTTTACTCTATCAGAGCTGAAAACAAGTGATACAATAAAAATAAACTGTGCTTACTTTTCTGTAGGCATCTTACAGAGTAATTCAACAACAATCTCATTAATACATTTGGATCAGTGTACCCTATAACAGTGCAATATTCCTTGTGATAATTCCTAGTATTCAGACACAAGAGAGAGTTATAAAGCTTTATCTATTTCATTCCTATTAGGTGAGTGTATGCCATGACAAACTACGACTCCAGCACTGTCTTTTATATATATATATGTACGTACAAAAGTACAGAAGTGATGATAATGGTTTTCTCATGCAATGAAATCTTTCCAGTTACTGTAATAAGGTAAACATCTATTATGTGACTCTCAAAAACTGGTCATAGACATAAAATTTGAAAGAGCTCCTATGGGTACTATTCAGACCAATAAATTTATTTTTAACCAATAAATAAATGGAATAGGTTTTCCACAAAGTACTTGTGATTTTGCAGGTCATCTTGAATAACATATTAATCAAGTTCAACAAATAGTGAAGACTTATGACTCATTTTTTCCTGTAATTGAAATGTTTTATTCATCAATAGAGCACCATGTGCTTTCTGACATAAAGGGAGCTTTTTCTATATAAAATTAACACAGCATGGGAATTTTTAATGTAAATACATTGTATTGCCTCCCAACTTCTCATTCCTTCTCTGATGGTTTAGATAAGGAATTCCAACAAACCCACAAATCTATAAAAAGTTCAATTAGGCTTTATATTTTATTGTTGGGGGAGCAGGGTTATTTTTACACAAAGTAGTTTGGATTTCTGCTTTAATAACTTTATCCACAAAAATCACTGCATTTTTAAAATTAATGAAACTCCTTGTAACCTTTATATATACTAAATCAACCCTTTGGGACTGGATTCAGTGGTCCAAGAAACCAAAGTAGTTCAAATTTATACTCTTTCAGATTTATATTTAACTGATGTCCATTTTAATTAATTCAAACACATGGTCATTTTGCTAGTAGTACCATAGCATTTCTTGCCAAGAGAAAAATCTGCAATGTCCAAACTTTTTCTTCAATGCTCTGAGCCTCCAATATCTCCTGAATTGACAGTAGTGTAAGCTGAATAGTCTGAATCAGCATTGACTTGCAGTCATATTTGACCTTGTTGTCCTTTATTTCCCCAGAAGTCTCAAAAACCAAAGCAAACGCTGCTTAATTCTGACCAGTCTTCAATGAAGTCCATGTAGAACCATATCTTTTGGAAAACAAAAGCGAATATTAAATGGTAATTAAGGTCCCTTTGATATGCATAGTGGCAGGAAAACCTGAAACTCAATATATGTTTCCTTTACAGGATAGATTGAAGACAATTTAAGTCAGAGGCTCTAAGAACAGAATATCATTGTTTGCAACAGGTACATTTCTCTTGATGACCCTTTGAGACCTTGGCCTAGATGCTGCTGTAACCTTTTGTTATACCTGATCTGATATTTCTGTGCAATTCTTTCAGATAAATGAAGCATGATACATTTATTTTCAGTATCTTTGAATCTGTGATTTGGAAGATGAAGAGATAATGGAAGTACTTGTTTCTTTCTCAATGAGAGTGCTTGATACAGAAGAATTTTGGAAAAAAAAGAGATAAACCTTATCATTCCAAGTCAAAGACAAGATGAGAGCATATTAGGACTCATACAAAGCCAGGCTATGGAGTAGGGAGGTGAGTGAGGCTGTGACTGGAATGTATATCCTAACTCTGGCACTCTGAAATGTCAAGTTAGATGCTTCCACTGTTTCTTAAAATTTATCATACATGCAGAAGTTGTGGTATTTTTAATCTCCTCATACCCCTTTAAGTATAAGCCTTTTTTTTTTTTTTTTAATTCCAATCCACCAACTCCGTCTCAGCAGTAAAAAAGGCCAAAACACATCCATTCTTCCTATTCTGGTGGTATGGTAATCACCATCATTGGCTATGATTCCTTGGTTTGTGTGTATAGTACCCAAAAATTCCTTGATGGTCTCCCATTATGTATTGGTCATACCTGTAGCTTCCTAAGTCCACATGATCAGTTGGATGTAACATAGTTTGGCAGTACAGAAAGCAGGTCTTTCCTTGTGTTGCAGTCATTGGAAACAAGGATTATGTCTTTGGTAAGGAAATGGAGCAGTGCCTGGAGCAGTTAGCTTTGCAACGACAGCAGTGAACTCAAGTGAGAATAAAGGTAAACATCTTTCTATCTTCCTGACATACAATATGGGCTACTGACTCATCAAGCTGTTTTTCATTTATCTCATTAGATTCACATGCTTTCATTTTTATGCTCTCCTGTAATTATCACTATGTTCTGAGCAAATTAACAAACTATTTTTTGAAGGAAAAAAACAAAAAAAATATGCTTCTCAGAGGAAGAAAAGCACATTTATTCAGTCATAGACTAGTATTGTGGTGCATCTTTCAAATTGTTAGATGTTATCTTCCAATCTTCTATTTATACGTATATAGTTTGTTGTAAACCAGGAGCGTTTTCGATATGTTGTTGGTGAAGGAAAGGGGGATTGTTGGGGGGGAGGGATATTTGTTTATTTATTTATCATTTGAAAGCAAGGTTTGCCTCTTTATAAAACATGAGCCGTGGCACTTGATAATGCCTCACAGAAAATCATCACCTTGAGGAAAGCAAACTGTCCAACTACTACTTTGGTGAAATTAAATGCCGTGACTAATGCCAGCAATTATCCTCCTTTATTAATAGCTATAAAGGGCCTATTTGTTTCCATGTTGGTGCTTACCAAATTGATCTCTGTTTTAGTGAGTATTGAAGTGCAGATTTATTAGTGTTTCTCTCAGTATTGGAGCAGGAGAGAGCAGCAGAGCCAGGTCTGCTCAGAGAAAAGTTAAATGGAGGTTTTTTGTAACTACAAATTTATGACACAGAACTGACATCCAGGAGGGGCTGCAATGAGGACTGCTGAGAGCCTGGTCACTGCAATAACAAGATCAGAGCACAACATCATCAGTACGAGACTATGTGCTGATCCTTAATGCCTGATTCAGCTGAAATTACTTGAAGATTAAACTGAAGGACACCACACATGAAGCCTCAAAATGTAGCTATTCAATGTTTTATGGAGTGAGAGTTGCATAAATTGAATAACAGCCATGTAAAAGAGAGACCAATAATGACAGTGCAAATACAACCATGTCTCTCATTTAGCTCTAATGTCACACACCAGGCAATTGAAAGGCAAATTCTGCCTTTCATTTAAAATGCAGATTTCAGCAGAGGCATTAGGAACGCGCTGTATTAATACCAAAGTAACGAAGAAGATGTTAGTAAGTTCCCTTTTTATTTTTTGGCTCGTGATAGAGCTAAGTACTACTACAGTCACCTTTTACTTTGAGAAGATTTAATTACCATAATTATCTTTAATTTTGCATTGATTAATGTACCTCAAAGGAATACGTTAAGGTAGCACGCTTAAGGTCCAGACTTCGTATGCAAAGAAAACAGATACAATTAAATACTTTGTGATTTGTACTTCTTATCATAATAGTTAGGATGAAATCTTGAAAGGCAAATCTAACCAGTCATAAATTTCAATCTGAAGTGACAGAACACTTACAAGTGTTCCTTGGGTACTTTTTGTTTTTAAAAGAAAATAATGCATTTAGCTAAAAGTAAAAGTATGAACTACAGTGAAGTCTTTTTTATACTTCAGACATCTAAGCATTTTTCAATATTTATTTTGTTATGAATATTCATCATATTTTATATTACAGCACTCATTAAAGGCCTAACTGGAACCACTTTACTATTGCATAAGATACAGCCCTGGCCATGGCAAAGCATATAAAGAATACAAGAAATGCCAATTTATATCCAGCACGCAAAGGTACAGAGATTTCCCCTAGGTCTTATGGGGGACTCAGAAAAATTCCAGTCAACTCCATGACATCACGGTCCTGTAAAGTCATCCTTGAACTCAAATTCTTGCATAAGGCAGGGTTGCCGTCAAAAATATCCATACTCTTCAAACACAGATATATTTCTAGTATTAACAGTGCATGATGCACAGCATTTGACTACTTTCTGCCACAAGTTTATGTATTCTTTTGGGAAGTGGAGCTAGGGACATCTCACATTTGAGTAACCTGTTGCCACCAGTATATGAGAATAAAGCAAACAATAATTTCAAGCATTAACATACCTGAAGCCACTAGCATTTCATGTTTCCAAAGGTATTTGGACTCCTAAAGAAGGAGAAAAAGACTGGGATTAGCAAGAGTGCTTAGGTTCCTAACTCCAATTTTCATAAGATAAATGGTATAAATACCTTTAAAAGGCTTTCCTTGGGTGCTACTTTTAAATGTTCAGCCAATGATCTTGATTCTATTCACTCTAAATCATAGAATCATAGAACCATTAAGATTGGAAAAGGCCTCTAAGATCACTGAGTCCAACCGTCAACCAGCACCATGCCCACTAAACCATGTCCCCAAGCGCCTCGTCTACATGTCTTTTAAATACTTCCAGGGATGGGGACTCAACCACTTCCCTGGGCAGCCTGTTCCAAT
>NW_008795041.1:5895444-5898884 GCF_000699145.1 Aptenodytes forsteri | reverse complement strand
GTGAGCTCCTCCGCCAGCTCCCTCAGCACCCTCAGGTGGATCCCATCTGGCCCCATAGACTTGTGAGCATCCAGGTGGCGTAGCAGGTCGTTGACTGCTTCCTCTTGGATTATGGGGGGGGTTTGTCCTACTTGCCGTCCCTGTCTTCCAGCTCAGGGGGCTGAATACCCTGAGGATAACTGGTCTGACTATTAAAGACTGAGGCAGAGAAGGCATTAAGTACCTAATTAATGATTAAATAAATCATTAATAAAAGTCCCATTTGTTACACCAGTGGAAAATCAAGCCCTTACTGTATCTGTATCATGAAAGAGGGTAACTAGTATCTCATATGAACAGAACAACAACTTTAGGTTGAAGTAACAATGATCTACAAAGTATGTAACCTGTCTAGAAAGCACACCCAAAGTGCATTCTGTTTATGAGAACCAAAGAAAAAAGCTGGATGTGCTCAGTGAGACATTAAGGAGTCTGTAAGTCAATTCTAAATGGATGCCAATATCTCATCATTGTTCAGCCTGAAAAAGAAGTTTCTACTTTAAAGTAGAAAAGGTTTTCTCTGTGGCTTCCCTGAGGTAAAGACCCATTACTGAAATATGGAACGTTAGGTTCTGATTATTTTGTTGCTGTTTTTTAAAATATGTTAACATAGGAATACGTTACTTCATTTAAATTTTACTATACTTTCATTTCTTTCTATCTGCTTTTCACAAAAGGAAAATTAAAACAGAGCTGAAGTTTTGCCAATGCATATCAACTCTAAGATGTTTTGAAAGCATTCTGAAAATATTTGTAAAACTGCACATAAAGGCCATTCTGAGCTTCTGTACACCTCAATCTATTCAGTCATATTAGGGAAACGGTTGCTGGATCAGAGTTTGTACAAACAAATTTGAGGCTAGTTACAGCTTAAAAAGAAAAAAGAAAAGAAAAATAGAAGTTGCTACTACAAACACTGATAAAAGTAGTCAGTGTTTGAAGTGCCTGTTATTATTAATCCCCAGGTTTGAGCTATGGAGTTGTTATCAAGATGAACAGACATTGTTAATAAAATTGAAACTTACAGTACCATCATTTAGGGAACCTTTCATATAATAGAAAGATTGACATTAATATAATCAGTGAACACATGGAAAAAATAAAATTGTTTCATAATACTGAGTTATTTGAATGCTTTACTCCCAGATGACATTAATATATTCAGGTTCTCCATTCCTTCCAAGGTGAAAAACAAAAGTAAACATAGAAAAAAATCAGTGGTTTGCTCTTATTGAGACCATGTTGAATACTTCAACTATGATGTCTTAAAACCATGAACCTTTCCTCATACTAAAAGTCATTCTGTAATCACAAGAAATCTCTCCTTTTTTCAGGCAAACTAAGCTGTTTTCCCCAGTTTATCCAAGAGAGTAAATCAAGTCAGTGATGTTGCAGTTTCAACACTATTGAAAGTAAATAGGAAAATATTTCATAAGAAATAATCATTAGCTTATACATGAGGAAACTGGGAACTGAATGGCTTTAGTGACTCAAAGGCATTTTACTACTCATTCAGATGTTTGAATTGGTCACTTTTAGTGTTTTTTTCCATGCAAACTATTTAATTTAGTTGCAAAGCAGATTCACATCATCATTTTTTGTCCATTTGACATATAGAATTTAATTATAGTAAACATTTGACACTAATTAAATGGTAGCTTTAGAGGACCTGATATAATTTATTAGATTTGGACATTTAACTGCTGTGAAGTTAGTGGGTAAACATGTTTAGGGGTATAAATTCTATAAAACAGTAACTAAGTTACGTATACTTGCTGCTTCATTAATCTATGTGTTTGGATACCTAAAAATGTAAGGTGCGGTATATATTCTATTAGGCAATGAAGACGAACAAAGCTTTTTCATGTAAGAGAGAATAGAACTTTTGCCAAGCAGTCAAAACACTATGACCTTCTGAAGACAAAATACCCCACAGATGGTCTTTCCATTCTTCCTTTAGGACTTAATGCACTCTCTCATTCCTTAGTGGATGTGTCTCATGCCATCACCAAAGGCAGCATGTAAAGTGCTATTTTACTGTTTAGGTGGTGGTGGTTGAAAGCTATAAGGTTCCTGCCGTTACCTCGTGATCATGTCTCTCTCTGTTTCTACATCCATCAGCATATCTGCGCATGTGGTTCTCCTAACCTAGTCTGTCAAAATGATGCAGGCAAGGAAAGCATTTAAGCTACCATTTCAGAAACAACCCAGGGACAGCTGTGCCTAAGTAGCAACCTCCAGCAGCAGGAGGGGAAATGACAAGCAGAGAGGTTGTGCAGAGCTGAAGCTCCGTGTGCAGAGTGGTAAGACGATGGAGAACTGCAGGATTTCATCAGCATCTGAACTAGCACCCTGGTTAACCCTGCTCAAAAATTATCTCAGTGCAGCAACTTCACAATACTAGAGGAGAGGAGAGGAGAGGAGAGGAGAGGCAAGAGTGATTATGACAGTTTTGCCCGATTGGCTCCCAGAAGTCTGGTCCATTAGTAGTATGTTTAAAGATCCCATAGTCAGATCAGAGAAACTGCCATAACTTTGTTGTATTTGTGTTATTAAGTGTCTCCCTTCTCTGCACACACTATCATATTTATTTTGGGAGAAAAGAGTTATCCCTACAGTAGTATGACACTTTTCAAGAATATTAAGGAAAGTTCAAACACCAGGGAAATCACAGAAATTGAGTAGTCATGGGGAAAGACAGCCTCTTGGTAATATTACAATGACATGACTTGCAGACACTCACTAATTTTATAAGATCCATCAACCGTAGTGAGTCTGATGTGCACTTGACTCCTATTTTTACTGATAGCCGTGTCACAACTCAGTCTCTCACCATTCTACAAAGATATCACACTTGCCACCTAAAGGCCTCACACGTGCCTCTTTCTCATGCTGTGTCCTCAAGACCTCTCATCCTCAGCATTTCCTTGCATAAAGCCTGAGCACACAGGCTGCAACGTCTGCCTCAGCCTCACTGCTCTGTCAAACATGTGGAGCATTCAGAGCAGATTGCTGAAGAAATCCATCTACTAGGGAACACGTGTGAGCTTTTACAATTGTTAGGGAAAGGAAAAAGATGAGCAATTTCAGGATGTCACTATGCGCATGCTCTGGATAACATTAGGCAATGGGTTCTTTTAAACAATAATTTTGGCAGAAGTTCTGCAGGTTCACTGCTCTGCATGGCATGACCATGGCAAAGTATAAATTGCAACCTTTCTTAGCCAAACTAAAACACAAAACTAAAATGCATAGGCAGCAGAGGCAGGGGTACACATCCTGGGGAGATTATAGGGATATGGCCTGGGAGTGCAGGGAGGGGATCAGGAAAGCGAAGGCACAGCCGGAGCTGAACTTGGCTAGGGATGTGAAAAATAACAAGAAGGGTTTCTTCAGGTACA
>NW_008795041.1:5887098-5892765 GCF_000699145.1 Aptenodytes forsteri | reverse complement strand
GTACTTAAAGGGAGCCTACAGGAAAGATGGGGAAGGACTCCTCTTTATCAGGGAGTGTAGTGACAGGACGAGGGGTAACAGTTTTAAACTGAAAGAGGGTAGAATTAGATTAGATATTAGGAAGAAATTCTTTACTGTGAGGGTGGTGAGACACTGGAAGAGGTTGCCCAGAGAAGCTGTGGATGCCCCATCCCTGGAAGTGTTCCAGGCCAGGTTGGATGAGGATTTGAGCGACCTGATCTAGTGGAAGTTATCTCTGCTCATGGCAGGGGGATTGGAACTAGATGATCTTTAAGTCCCTTCCAACCCAAACCATTCTATGATTCTATGGTTCTCTTTTATGTGGATTTCCTTATCTGTCCTCCTTCCGATCTTCAGTATAGTCTAAGTTCTTGGCACTTAGGTAAGAACAACTTGTATTTGTTTTTTGTAGTATGGCATCTGTAGCACATGACTTGATTTAGTGGGAGAGGAAATACTGGAGGGAGAAAAGAGGGCTTATAGTGAATTTGGTTAGGCTCTGAAGCTGTCTCCATTTTCAGTTGGCTACATGGCCATGTTGTCAGCTTCCACTGTTGCCAATAAGTCCGAGAATGCACATGATCTGAAGATCCATTTTAGGGACATCGATGCATCTACAGGCAGCATGCATGAATCCAAAGAGTGAACCAGTGGAATGTCATTCTTGATCTTCAGTAGTCACAGACTGCATTTCTGTCCCTCTCATCAGAACCTGTTTGGAAGAAAAAGGTAAGGAAACCATCTCTTATCCTTCTGCTGGAATCACACCTATTCAAAGACATTGGATAGACCGTCATCTTGGTAAGCTGTTAACTGAGAGGTGCATTGTTGTGTTTTCACTTCTGCTTTGAACTTCTGATTGGCCAAATGCTCTGTCAAATGCCTAGATGACTATATACCTCTTACCCATCTTACTTTTTGGATTAAATTATACTAAATTATTAGTACTGCACAGATAATTAGGGCATTCAGCATTAACCAATTAAAGAGAAAGAAGAGAACTTTAGAAGCAAAATGTAAGGCCTTTATGTTCCTCTTTAATGAGGAACAAGGGATAAGGAATTCTTTTGTGCATGACACATACCATTCTGCTTTTTGAGTTTACAAATAGAAGTTTACAAATATCCCTCTAAATTTGAGGGATAGCTTTGTATTGAATCAGTCTATGTGGTCCATAAGGATATGGTGTTCTGTAAAGGGGAAATGAATGATGTTATAAAAAATGTTAAATAAAAGAAAATCTTTTTCTGTATTTTCAACAGTGAGGTATGTATTTTTAGCAGAGTCCACAATAGGTGCTAAAGAATTGTTACCTGTACAAAAATTCTACAATATGTCATAATACTTCTTGAGTCAAAACCTAAGAATAGAAAATTTCTCACATTTTCCTTAAATATATCTTTTGCTTTTGTAGAGAGTTAGAACATTTCTTACAGTTATCTCACAATATCTTAAGGATTAAAAAGAAAGGGATATTTTATGAGGTACCACATTTCATTTGGACTTCCAAAACATCATATTCACTGAGCTACACAGAATAGTGTTTTTTTCCTAGTGTTTGGCACACAAAATATTTTCAGAATGCTTGTGGGGAGGGGAGTAGAATGGAAGTTCGTTATCTCTTGGAAACACTGATTGCATTTCTTATTTTCTAACAATATAATACAGATAAAACATTTGGAATTCTCCTTCAGACTTTAATAATACCTCCACTTGGAAAGACTTGCAATGTCATCCAAAAGAGATAGGTAATTGTATAATATTTGCATATTAAATTTAAAAAATGTATAAATGTATAATACACTGAAGATCAATTTAAAACCTCAAAAAATCCAAGATTTGGAGTTGGATTGAATATTTTCTTTTTGCATCAACTTCTTGAATAGACAAAATATATCATTGAATAGACAAAATAAATCATGAAATAGAATAGTCTTTCGTCCACACAATTTCTAATTGTATCTTGTACTTTAAATATGGCATATGTCTGGATTTTTGTTCAGCCTTCTGTCTTTGGAAAGCTTCAAGAGTACTTTAAAACATACGTACTAAATAATCCACTGAGATAATGAGATTAGTCATGGTGCTAAATAGAAAATTCTTAGTCAAAGACGTGAATGGTAACAATTATATGTTATGTTGTCTTGCGTACTACATTGCTTTCATAAGTGAAGGTAATTGTATGACTTTATGAAAAAAAATTACACAGTAGATAATCAACATGCACTGCACTTCTCATGGATACAACCTTGTCCAATGTACATTCTTTTGGTTTCATATTAAAAATAACATCTCAGATTTATGCACATTTAATAACTTGTTACTCATTTGGAAAGATCTACTCTTGATTGAGGCTACGCAGACAAAACCAATGATTAAATAGGCAAGAATGTGAGAAGTCAGGAATCATGAACAATAAGTTGTGTTTTTTGTTGACAAGTTATGCTCGGCATAGATACATGTATAGGAACTCCTGAGCTCAGATCTTGCTGGCTGCCTCAGAAAGCCTGGCAGCCATTATGAATGGATTTGCAATTTTGGCCAAAAATTTCCCTAACAGAACAATTTTCTTCTGATTCACAGGAGCAACATTTCAAATATTTTCAGATGGAAGTCTCAAAACATTAAATTCCAGTAAATGTCAAAATGTTTTATTTCAACATTTTCACTCTCAAAATTGAAATTTTGCAGTAGGATTTGGAGGATTTTTTCTTCCTTTGTTTTTGGATGTCACAAAAGATTCCAAGATTTTGACTCTCCAGTTGGCATCCAGAAATTAAGGGCTGAAATCTTAGCTAGAGTTCCTTAATTTCAACTACATCTGGCTGCAAATGAGATTTTGGGTGTTGTTTTACACTGATAGAGTCAAATAATGGAAGTTAACAGAGAGAGCTAATTAAAGAGGTATAGGTCTGCATGTTTGAGTACAGCTTTCAGTTTTTAAGAGGACTGAGATGGGAACTGTTGCATATCAGGAGATAGGACATGTTATTGGAATACAAAAATTAATTCAGAATCTAAGTTTCCATGAATGAGATTTTGGGTGTTGTTTTACACTGATAGAGTCAAATAATGGAAGTTAACAGAGAGAGCTAATTAAAGAGGTATAGGTCTGCATGTTTGAGTACAGCTTTCAGTTTTTAAGAGGACTGAGATGGGAACTGTTGCATATCAGGAGATAGGACATGTTATTGGAATACAAAAATTAATTCAGTATCTAAGTTTCCATCCTTAAAATATATTCTTTGTAGCTCAATAAGCTACAAAAAACCCCTTTAAAATTGATAACATACTTCCACAGTACAAACCAAATAAAAAGTGGAGGGGAGGTTGGTTTTGGTGGGTTTTTTTTAGTCTCGAGATTTTAAAAACCAGACTCATGACTTTAAGGGAATGACTCATGAATTCTGAATGCTTTGAGTCAGATATTATCAGAATATCTAGACAGATAGTTGGCTCAATAATGTTATTGAATAAAAGGTTGAGTGAAACCCTCTACTTTTCATTTTCTTATATTGATAATTTATGTATGGTTTTGGTTAACATAACTCTTTCTTTATTCAATAAAAAAATGCATAGTTGCCATGGAAACTGCTACAACATAGGATTTGGATTTCCGTGAAGAGGCAGGGCATTTTTATAAACAAATAAACACAGAAGACACATAAATCAAATGCTAATAAGCATCATGCATGTTTTTAAGACAATAGAGCTTGAGTTTCCCACTCTTGTTAAAGGTGCAGAGGGTTCAGACCACAGGCTTGCTGTCTGCACTGGCATCCTCAAATATAATATTCAAAGATATATTGAAGTTATGTTATTTCCCAGTCCCAATGACTGCACTTATGAATAACTGTGTTCAACAGTTTGTTTTTAAGCAGAGATAGATCCCCAAACAAGCCTTTTTATTCTTTAGGCGCTTACTAAAACTTACGGCCTCTTTATCAACCTGCAATAGGAAAGGTATGACTATCTAAGAAGAAGATACTGAAACCATTAGCACTTCATTAAATCTACAGGAGAGAAATTTGTGTTAACTCTATGCATAGGACAGAAGGAACAAATGAGGTTTTTTTCATCTACTACTGTAATTTTCAGTTCTTTTTATATCTTGCTTGTCTATTTTTTCCTCTTTGAAAATTCTTGCCTTTTCATTCTAAATTAAAAATAATTGCAGTTCTCCCCCAACACGCACACACACCCCCATCTACTTCATAATCATGTCTATTAAAAACCATCTCTGTTGCTATGTGAATTCTGTACACTTCTACTTTTCTCTGTTTCTTTGTGCTGATTGACTTGCACATTGCAAAATAGAAGTTTCAGAAAAAAAATATTTTGTATTTAATAAGAATCCCAAGACCAGTTTAAATCTAATCAGTCATGAACAATGTTGTAAGAGTTGTTTTCTTTTCGATGTTTTACACAGGATCAGTCAAAACAAGCAAATTTCAGAGAGGTTCTCGGTCATAAATGATTTAAATTTGGGTGCTCAAATTTAGAGTATTTCCCTTCTATTTGTAAACTCAAAAAGCAGAATGGTATGTGTCATGCACAAAAGAATTCCTTATCCCTTGTTCCTCATTAAAGAGGAACATAAAGGCCTTACATTTTGCTTCTAAAGTTCTCTTCTTTCTCTTTAATTGGTTAATGCTGAATGCCCTAATTATCTGTGCAGTACTAATAATTTAGTATAATTTAATCCAAAAAGTAAGATGGGTAAGAGGTATATAGTCATCTAGGCATTTGACAGAGCATTTGGCCAATCAGAAGTTCAAAGCAGAAGTGAAAACACAACAATGCACCTCTCAGTTAACAGCTTACCAAGATGACGGTCTATCCAATGTCTTTGAATAGGTGTGATTCCAGCAGAAGGATAAGAGATGGTTTCCTTACCTTTTTCTTCCAAACAGGTTCTGATGAGAGGGACAGAAATGCAGTCTGTGACTACTGAAGATCAAGAATGACATTCCACTGGTTCACTCTTTGGATTCATGCATGCTGCCTGTAGATGCATCGATGTCCCTAAAATGGATCTTCAGATCATGTGCATTCTCGGACTTATTGGCAACAGTGGAAGCTGACAACATGGCCATGTAGCCAACTGAAAATGGAGACAGCTTCAGAGCCTAACCAAATTCACTATAAGCCCTCTTTTCTCCCTCCAGTATTTCCTCTCCCACTAAATCAAGTCATGTGCTACAGATGCCATACTACAAAAAACAAATACAAGTTGTTCTTACCTAAGTGCCAAGAACTTAGACTATACTGAAGATCGGAAGGAGGACAGATAAGGAAATCCACATAAAAGAGAACCATAGAATCATAGAATGGTTTGGGTTGGAAGGGACTTAAAGATCATCTAGTTCCAATCCCCCTGCCATGAGCAGAGATAACTTCCACTAGATCAGGTCGCTCAAATCCTCATCCAACCTGGCCTGGAACACTTCCAGGGATGGGGCATCCACAGCTTCTCTGGGCAACCTCTTCCAGTGTCTCACCACCCTCACAGTAAAGAATTTCTTCCTAATATCTAATCTAATTCTACCCTCTTTCAGTTTAAAACTGTTACCCCTCGTCCTGTCACTACACTCCCTGATAAAGAGGAGTCCTTCCCCATCTTTCCTGTAGGCTCCCTTTAAGTAC
>NW_008795041.1:5870612-5882287 GCF_000699145.1 Aptenodytes forsteri | reverse complement strand
ATATTACTTACAATTACATGAGGTATCACTTCAGAGAGGCCAAGCTATGGAACAGAGACCCCCTCTATTATGATTTATTTTCTCAGCTGATATAAAGTTATACAGCCCTACTGACTGTGAAAAACCTTCAGTTCTGCAAGGTTTGTAACAGCAACTATTTGCTTAAACTACATAGTTTAAACTACATTTAAAACTAGTTTTAAAATAATATCTCAAATTTTTGCTGGTCAGGAGAAGACACTTTTGGAATAGATTTGACATAGGAGTTTTTCCTAAAATGTGGCTTTGGTCAGAAAATTGCAACTTGTCAAAACTTGTAGGTCAGTGCTTCAGATATTTTGATGACTGCAGTGTAGTGTACAGCTCATGTTAAGCTAGTCAGATCTACTGCTAACAGCAGTCTCATAACAACTTAAAACTCAGTATAACCTCCTGCAGCTGCAGTGTGGACGTACCCTAACATCCCAGCACTCATGCAAGACATGGGACATACGTAGAACTGGCTATTCAAATACAGCAATGCAGGCAGATCTCGCCAATCACATCTAGTTCACATTCTCTATCAATGGCTATTTTACAGCTTCTCCTAATGCTTTAATTTTTTTAAGCTGTGCACTGTAATATGCATGACCAAAAGAAAGATGCTTTTATTTGTTTTTAACTGAAATGCTTGCTCTCCAAGGAAGCCCTATGCAGCATTACCCTATGTTTCTCCTACTCATTTGTGCTACCCAAAATAGAGGTTACGTTAATGATAGATGAAAGACACAAGCCTTTAAGTCAATTTGATATAGAACTTTTGTGATAGCCACACCAATGTAGATTGTAGCTTTATTGTCTAAAATGTGAAACGACTCGGAGCTAAAAACAGCCCAGAGATGACCATGCACTTCAGAACAGGCTTTCGTCATGTCTCCATTTGCCACGTGGAGTAGCTCATTCTCACAATGTCCTCACCAATACTCAAGCAATTTGAATGTTGTTGGAAAACAGGTCTCCCTCCAATTCCCTGGGAACACTGAGGGGAGGAGCATCTCCATGGCAGACTTATTACTTCGCTGTAAACCTATGCATAGGGTCATGGCAATATGTTAGTGCATGTCTGAAACCCAGTTTGTGGCTCTGATGAAAAAGACATATGCAGACCTAGATAATAACATCTACATTTAGAAGAATCAAAATTTACCTGCCATTTTGCTTTATTCATACCTACATATATTTGTGTTTTCTTATACTTGCATGCCAGGATGCGGTAAGAAGGCAAATTATGATAGGGAAAAAGAAGAGAAAAATATAATAAGCACTTTGCTTAGGTCAGTAATACCATCATGGCAATGTGTATAGCAACAATGCTTATCATAAGGCTGTCATTTACAATGTCATGGATACCAAATTCCTTTCCTGAAAATTGTTTTAGTGTTCATCTTTCTAGTAGTAAAAATTGCACAATGCCAGAAGGCTAGTGCAAACACACTGAAAATTTTGATGGATTTATAGTCAGATCATGTTAAATAAGAGCATTTTTCCAGAATGATTTGCAAATGAAAGAAGGCTAGGAGCTTTATGTAAGTGCAAATTATGGTATTAAAAAAAAAATAATCCCAACCCTGCTTTGGGATCACTATTACAGTTGTTCCTATGGTAACTGGTTATTTGTGCTGCATGCATCATCATATATATTTCAGGAACTGGAGTGCTGGAAAAAGGGGAGGGAAAAAGAGCACGTGTTACACTAAATTAATTCCAAAGGCAAGCCCATATTAAAATACTTGACCCTTTGAGTAAAAAGCAAAACACTTTTATGTGATTTCACCCACTTGACACTAGAAAGTGTGGTTCTCAGAAAAGGGGCTATGAAAAAATGGCATATGCTTACTCATCTGCTTCTCGTTTTGTTCTGAATCATATCTCTAATTCATTGCCAAATAGCAGTTTCAGTCTTGTCTGAGCTGCACAACTGAGGCGCTGAAGGGAGAAAGTGTTCGGTTGCTTTCAAGACCACATACCTCCGCAGGACTGCAGGCAGTGGCAAAACACTGATAGCCATTTGAAGTAGCTGGTTGTTACAAACAAGGCAGAGGTATGCCCAGAAAGGAGAATGAGTTACACTACAGAAAGTCATTTGGGAGACAAGATCCGCCAGCTTCAATAGTGTTCAGTCTTTTGGGCTAGGTAAAATATGTTCCTCCCCAAGCTTTCTTTTGTTAACGCACTGTCTGGTTTTGGTGTGAGGTCTCCAAATGCTGAACTTCCTAGTAATGTGCGGAAAGATTCAGTGGCTTCTCAGAGCCAGGACTGAATAAACAAAGCTGGCAGCTATTAAAACATCCTTTCCACTGTAACCTGAAAACATCGGATCTTATATCAGTGAGGGAATTTAAAATTGAAACTTTTCAAAGTTCAGTAGTTTACTACAAAGAAACACTATTATTTACACTTTAAAATTATACTACAAGGGACGAAAGGACCAAATCCACAAAGACTTTTGTATGCCCTATCCCTGTTTATATATACCACATTTCCAATTGAAATCAAAGGGAAACCAGACTCCCAAAGAGATATTAGACTCCTAAATGTCTTTGTGCATCTGTTTTTTACTTGGGTAAACTAGGAATTAAATGGAATTTAGTAGACCCCGTTCAAAAGTATATAAGATGAAACTTTAAATTTCTCTTAATGTCTTGAATTCTGCCTCTGCGCCTGTGCATAAGTACTGAAAAAGTCACTCTATATTTTCTATATAGGCCTGGTGTGAGTTTGAAAATTTGGCATTCTTCTGCTGAAGCATCTTGAGAAGCCTAGCCTGGTGAGCTGTGAGACTGCCGAACACTTTCAGGCCTCCTATAAAATGCAGCTGTGGTTGCTAATTTTTTCTGAAAGGGTGTCATAGTGCCACCATCTATCTTTTATGTAATACCTTAGAGAATTTGTCTAGGAGTAGGAGTTCAGTTCAATCAAAAACCTAACAGGGATCCAGCCCACGTATCTCTCAAAAGCACCCTATCATCAGTATATAGACTGTACTGAAGTTCTCCAAGCTGTGCTGCTGTGCAAGGACAAATCTGATGTTACAGAGTATACAGAGACAGAAGTAAAATGTGACTTTTTCACAGCCTTCTCTGTGAGAAGGAAGTTCTGGTCCTTGTTTCTAAAGCTCTATCTATAATTAAATTATTCAGTCTCTGAGCAAAATGCAACCCTGTGAGCAGAAACTACAGTTACAATTGCCCCCTCACGGCTGAGTGCGTTCAGTTCTAGACTAAGAAATCATGCTCTTTTCTGTCTTTTCTTTCTCAATAAATCTTGAATTATTTTCAGCACAATGTTACGGGATCAGATTGACAGGTAACACATGCCCCCCTGCATTCCACCAGGTCAACGTGTAGCTGAAGTTTTTTCAGCATTTGGTAAGAAGCAAAGCATGGTCTTGAACAAGGAAAGAAAATAGCTGTCTCACTTCTTGAGGAAGTTCTCTGAAGTGTGGGGAATTGAATTTTCTGTTCCCTACCCTGCCCATGCATCCCATCAAAACCAGTATTGCTGGAGACATGAAACATGAAGCTGAGGACCTGGGAGAGGGCTTACAGTTAGAAAGGCAGGCTGAGGTGGTGGTACAGTAGAAAGGTGAGGACAGGGAAAAGAATACATTTAGGATCCTAGTTTGGGGGACTGAGACATGTAGTTTGAGGAAGATACAAAGATGAGCCTCTTCTGTGCCTGTGTGTGACTTGGCATGGAGTTAAAGCTCCTGCTTCCTTATCAGTTTTCTCATTAATTGCCACTGCCGTTGGATGTACCTGTAACTCCTACTACATTGCAGCTGTTACTAAGGGCTACATCTGACTGTCCTGAATTTGAAAACCTGGGCCTTTATTGTGCCTGATGGGCAGGATCACCATCACTACTGCTCTTCTTGACACAGTTTAAAAGAAAAGAGCTGTTGAAGATCTTTTACAAGATGATCTTTCAGCTTTTTCATTCTTGCCCTTCTTCTGTGAAAACTGTGACACGTTCTCTGAGCTGGACTTACATGAATTATCACCAAACTTCAGACTTATCCAGATCCTTGCACTCAGGAAGAAAAATCAGAAGAAAAAAATATTCTTCCTAATTCAAGTGTTCATTTATTGTGTAACTAACTGTTCTGCAAAATCATAACATCTCTATGTTCCTTGGGCTGTAAACTGGGTACAATAAATATTTTCTTTTCAAATTACTTTGCCTTCATGATGTTAGTAAACCTCACTCCACATTCTGTGTAGAGATTTGTACACCAGCATATCTTATTCTCCAAAGCAACCTTAAGATTCCATCCATTATTCTGTATATTCTATATAGGAAAGAGAAAGAAAAATTGACAATAGCTGAAAATTATTTAGCATCTCTTGTGAAGCTAAAATACTCGGGGAATGTGAATAATATCACATTATTAATTTTTAGTAAGGTTCAGAAGAGCTGTGAAGTTTTAACTTAACTCTGGGCTTTACAATCTTTTATATATATTTTCCTCTCGTGGATGTTTTAAAATTCATTCCTAAATTCCAGTATATTATTTCAGATATATATTCCAGACATGGAAATCAATGGGGATTCTTATACATTATCTTCAGTCTCTTATGTAGAATTTCTGACTTTTTATTGTCTACTTTATGCTATATTTATTTTTTTAGATATTCATATTTAATTGCCTAAATACAGTTTAAAACCAGTATTCTGGCAATAGCTTCTGTTATTCCCATTTTGAACATGTGTGATATCTTTTTGGAAGTAGGCACACTCCTCAAGTTCTGGAAAAATAAGGAAAAAAAGAAAAAAAAATATAGTGGTTTACGGCTAAAGAATGAGAAGAGTTGTCAGAGGAATCTGAATGTTTTTACAAAGTTGCTTCTGATGTTTCTGGAGCTGGGACACATTAGAAAAATTATGGCCCACTTACAACAGAAAAGTGCCTAGGCTTTTGTTGGAAAAAGAGGAGTAATGTGATTCTGAAACAGGTAGCTGTACAAAAGTAACTCCATTTGAACAAAAATTGCCCGTTTTTCATGTCTAAATGAGATTGTCCATTGAACTACAGTTTTTTTTGCATCCATATGAACCTGTTCAAATGTTGTAATACTGAATCCTTTGAATGTTAGTGTGTTGAAATACCACTTCACAAAAGTGACAGTTCCACAGTTTATGGTCTTCACAGAAATCACCATTCCAAAAGAGGGTTCCTTCTCACTGGTACAAATGCATGCTATTGTTCCAGATTTTCAAGCTAAACTCACAAAGAAACCTAAACTAACCACATTTAAAAGACATCCTTGATCCTACAGAATTGCTTTTCTCTCCATTGGGAAAGAGTTATCATCCTAATGTCAGCGTGGGCTGAATCTGTAGCTCATTTCAAAACCAACCGCCTTTGGATCAAGACTTGCAGATATTACCTCACTTCTCCAGCCATGCAAGTTACACATAAGAATACCTATAAATATAATCATGTTTGTATGCTGTAATTTTCTTTTAATAACTATGAAGTTAATAACATATAATGATGTCAGCCATTTTGTAGTAAAGAGAAAAGAGAGTAAGTTACAGGATGGTGTGCTTTTCTAGACTTACACTTACTTGGAAATAAAATTTTTTGATACAGAAATAGAAAATGCTTTTCATCTTTAAAAGTACTTACACTTTTCTGTGTCAGTCTAGCCAAACTCGAGTTTTGTTTTACTTTGGCAGTTCTAATGAATAGCACACCTACATATACCAAGGGAAATCACCTACTGAAGCTATTACAATTGACATTCCATCAAAAAAATAAAATTTACAACATCCTAAAAGCACATCAAGCAATTTGTTTCCAATCATGTTTTAATAACTCAAAATCTAGATAGAGTCACTTAAAATATACAAGCTCCATTCTCACACCTTTCAAAAAAAGAGCAGTGTAGAATCTCTGGCACGATGCTAGAGTTAACCCTTAAGCAGTGTGAGGGCAATGTGAGGAAGCAAATGTACTGTGCTTTAAGGTTGAAGCATTTTTGTTTATTGTCTTCACTTAAATACCGGTTTAGCTTATTGCTTAAGTAAGCTTTAAAAATGTACTGTTGTTTGCTTTAATGCTTAACAGTTTTTAAGCTATTTTTGCAAAATGTTCTTTTTCTCCCTACCATGTTGCAATTTACAGTTCACCCTCCAGCTCAAGCTGCTGCTTTGTTTACACCTCATCAAATTTTCTTTAATTCTCTTCATCTCTTTCTCTGCTGATAAAGTCATGTCTTTTTCCCCACTGACTTGAAAACAACTCAATGAAAAGCAGTACATCTCTTGCAAAAGTTAATAATGAGAGCAAAATTATTTTGTAGTTTGATGTTTGGCATCATGGCAAATAAAAGGACTTCCAGCAGAGCTCCATCTAACCTTGTTTCCTCTTTAGAAAGAGATTTGCCTCAAACATTGATGTTAGAAATCTTGTAATTACTGCTCTCCTAATAGTGATACAACAGAGCAGGATTCTCATTACAGCTATTATATGAAAAGAAAATTTTCATTTATTTCAGCTCACAGAGAAAAACCTTAATCACTCAGTAAAATTTGTTAGGCAAAAGTATTATAAAACTATCTTTCTGGATAAGCTGGCTTGTGAAAAAGAAAACAATAGTTCTGTCAACTGAAAGGCTAACCTAACTCTGCTGTAGGTAATGGAAATAATCCAGATGAGATCAAAGTGAAGTGAATCAGTCTGTGAATATATTTTAAAGTCTGAACAGCAATACTGCAAGCCTTTTGCAATGCTCAGTGGATTTAACTTTGGTTTGAAGACATTTCTTCTGCTTATACAGGGAAGCCCTGTTTATACCACATGAAATCCCTGGCTCCTTTTAACTGGAATACCACTAATGTCTGGAGGGGTAACAATGTAAACTCTGATGGGTGACATATGTTCTCATTTTCTCATGGTATGCTCTTTTGAGAGTATTTCACTGGGCAGCAATAGATGAGGCTGCTGGTTGCCCTGTCCTGATTGCTCCTCTCTGGAGGTGGTGGCACCTTCTAGCAGCATGAGTCTTCCCCTAAGGGAAGCCGAGCATATGCTGGACTTGCAAGCTTTGAGAGGGCAGAGATGGAACAGGTAGAGAGAGGAACAGGGGTCTGAACATCTAAGCAGTTGCTAGCAGTGAACATGGAGCCAAATGAGGAGGGAAGACTTCGGAGAGCAGGGAGATCTTCCAACAACCTCGACCACACTCTGGGCAACTTCTTCCCTCCAAGAACTCAGAACAGATTGTATGGAGTTAGCATTTCTCTTGTATCTTATTTACTAATTTGTCTTTTCATTTCTCCTGGTCTTCTTAAAAAAAAATCCTTTAAAAAGCCCCTCTTTTATCTATTCAAATAAAAAAAATTTTGAACTTAAAGCCTTGATGGTAGTTTTGCTGTGCTCAATATAAGACGTCATCTACAGACATTGACCTCAAAGCCCACAGCAGCTTCAGGGTCCCATCACACAATGAACAAAATTAATATAAATGCACTAGAATGAAATGAATTTTTACCAGCGTTAAGAGGACTGTTTCATTTATTGCTGCTGATCTTTAATTCAGCTGGTCACAGAGACAAAATTTACTACGTTTTTGTTCTCTAAAGTGGATCATACAACAAATTATGATCTCAGTCATATGAGTCATCAGCAAAACAAGATATTTTGGGTAGCAATTGGCTAGCTTTACGAATCTTTATTACTATTGTGTACCTCTAACTCTAGGAAAAAGCCTACATAAAAAAAGTAACTGAGCTGTGAGCACTAGTTCTGTTTTCTAAAAGGAACTGGAACAAGGTCTACAATGTTTTTTTCCTTATCTGTAAGCCAATCTACAAGTGAAATATGATATGAAATTCCAAATGTATACTATGCAGTTGAATCCTAACATCAAATGCGTAACAGGTCACTGCAAGCTCAAACATACAGTTTCAACAGTTCATATTTGGATCTGTGCTTTACTTCTAATGACTTTACCAGAAACAAGGTCCAAAGATAAAAATAACCAGACATGGAATAAGCAAAAAGGTCTAGCAAGATTCAGAATAAGATTAGACAGTTACATGGATATTAAGTGTATCTATACTTACATTAGGTAGGATTTAATATTTATAAGGCACTTAAAATCCCATTCTTTGGGGCATGAGCCTGCTATTAACTGCCAATGCTTGAAAAAAGTATTTTGCCATGTGACTAGATGTTCTATGACTGAGTATTGTGGATAAACGGAAGATAAAAGGTTCTTTGTGGGGGAAGGATTTTTTTGTCCCCTCCTGCACCCATTGCCCTGACAAACTGCAATCCTGATGTGGTAGATGCAGATATTTTTAAGTGTTTGCATTTACACCACTGCCTTTTACACTTTAGTGTTTCTCAATAATATTGTATGTCATTTGGTTGTATATGAATTATAAGATCATATAGTCAGAGGAGTTGTTTCACTCTTTGGAAAAGACACACCTCTCTTGATCCTTCCCTAATTTGCCTCAGTTTTAAAAGCTCACTACATAAATTCCTCACTAATCTGATAGGGCTAAATGGAAAAAAATCTACAGCTTCAGCCCCTCTTAGAGCTAGTTCATCTGAAAGACTTCCAATTTACTAGTGAACAAATTTGTCTCTTGTACTAATATATATACAAATGCATGCTCACAAAGCATTAAAGGACATTTCTAAACTCTGTTCAGAAATGAGCACTGAATTTGTCTTATTTCTGATGCACTTACAGAACTTATTCCTAGGTGCTTTTTATGTCTCTTGGTAGTTTTAAGTAATTTTGCTCCCTACTCTTTCTAATTTTATCTCTATAAATTTGTTCTATTCTTTTGCAGATTATTCTTAGACATGTGCCAGTTTCCAGTATTCCTGCAATTCCTTTCTGGTGTAGGAGTCTCTCTCAGTGTTGCTGCCTTTCTCTGACACCAGGCTAGTTTAGTGTTGTGCTTTGAACAGTCTGGTTTAGATATTAATTGATATTAATTACACTGCAATATGTTCCTTAGATTACGTTCCATACCTAAGTTTGCTGAAGCCTGTTTTTCGGGAGCCCAGTTTCCTCACAATGCTTTTCTCACACTTTCCCCTTCTTAGAAGAGTGTTCTCTGATATTTTGTGATGACTTTCACTCAAACTACCTTCCGCACTCAAGTCTCAGCCAGCTCTTTCCTATTAGTTGGATTCAGATCTAAAAATGATTCAGATCTAAAAATAGCTGCTTCACTAGTTTCCCTTCTCTGAAACAAAGCATTGTCCCCACATTAACTATAGCAATCCTTCCCTGTGCTCCATTTAATTTTTTAACAGCATTTGTTATGGTAAAACAGTCAAAACCATGAAAACCATGAAAAGAACATGGGCAGTTCTAAATTCAAAAGCTGTTTTTCTGTAAGTTAGAAAGAAAAACTGTAGCTCCTATACTCTCAGTTTCCCTTCTCTGAAACAAAGCATTGTCCCCACATTAACTATAGCAATCCTTCCCTGTGCTCCATTTAATTTTTTAACAGCATTTGTTATGGTAAAACAGTCAAAACCATGAAAACCATGAAAAGAACATGGGCAGTTCTAAATTCAAAAGCTGTTTTTCTGTAAGTTAGAAAGAAAAACTGTAGCTCCTATACTCTCAGATGTGACAGTCTGAAATATATGTAAATTCAATTAAAAAAAAACCCCAACCTCCTTATGTTTTCAAAAGTTATTACAGCTAACAGTCATAGATTTTTTTTCTTGTGGAATATACATATCTCTTCTATTCCATATTCTTTTATGAGTCTGTTAGGTTTACAAGAACACATTTAATGTTACAGTATAAAAAATCTACAGCATGGTGGTGTATTTTGCATGGTGTAATTTGTCTTCATTTATCACTTAATTTTATACCTGAGTGATACATTCAAAATACATGAAAATATCATGTAAGTTGGAAGTGGGGGTGTATTTCCAGTAAAACCCACAAAGTCTTGTTATTAGGATGTACATCTTTCATCTCCCAAAAGAATCACAATATGGTGAATACTGCTGTGAAGTCAAATAAAGAAATAAAACATGTCAGTAATCAGGAGAACAGTGGAGCTGTCTTGCACATTTCTGGCACAGTATAATAGTCAGAGTGAGAAAAGATGATATGTACCTGACATATCACACCTTGAACTAAAAATAATTGTGCTTCTCTGAAAAGTACAATGCATCCTTTATTACTACTGTATTAAACGTCCTGACCTTTTCTTGGGCGTAAAATATTTTCCCTTTTGTTTTATTCCCAAATTTGCTACTGAGCTTGTCCAAACAGCTCATCTAAGTGAGACTGATATTTCCCAAGGACTGCAAATGATGAGAGGATCTTGCCCTTTGCTCTACAGTTATTCCTTCACAGTTATTGAGATACTCATCCTCACTTCTGTGAAAAACAGTTCTATTTTGTTAGATCAAAAACATCAATTTCTCTTATTCAGAGCACTGATTTGCCTCAAGATACACTGGGGAAGAAAATCTGTTTTTTTTACACTAGTATAACTTGGCTCAGAAAGAAACAAAAGTACAAGCCTACTCTAAGTAAACCATTATCTAGACCTGAACGTTTTTGTAAGATTAATTTTTTTGTCACCACATATGAAGTCATAATGAAAATTTAGAGAAAAAAAAAGCAGAAATTAAGAGAGGAAGGTACTAAAACATGTTTGAAGAATTCTAGCAATATTTAGATGATGATTACACAGTTTTCCACTAAGAAGGTGTTGTTCACCATAAATTTTTAGAGGCAATCGTATGGTTCTATTTTTTACCAGTTACATATTACAACAAAAATCCCAAATGAGAATCAGAATTCAAGCATATTTCATTTATTTATTATTTTGTTTGGTGGAAAGGATGTTACAGAAAACACATTTCAGAGCCAGTATTTTTCAGCTTCCTGGTTGCTTTCTGCTAGATTGATTATCTGATAAAATTATTTCCCTCAAAGCAAATTTAAAATTCAAAAGATATCTTCTGCTGACAGATCATTGCAGAAGAAAATTCTGAGCTCTCTCTACTTATGGTCCAATTATATATTGTTACATAATTGCACATGGCCTTTCAATTAATGCTTGCATTATTGTCAGGACTCTGAGTGTCATTGTTTGTTTTGAACATCCTAGATTACCTGTGAAAGTAAATTTGTAATGATCATTCAGTATTTATTGCAGGCACTTAGACTGTGGGCCAAGTAATTTCTTTCTTTTATACAGATGGTTCTTTATAAAGAAATTTTATAGATTGAACTGTTTATTTTTTATTTTCATTTATAGGCTTTAAGAGAAGGTAGAATAGAAAAAATCCTAGCATTTCTATTTCTCCCTACGAGATAAAAAAGCACTGCTCTCTACTTCCAGCACATCAGTACAACTATCTGTTTCAAATCAGTGCCTATGCATATGAAGATACTCAAGTTCTTGATCTTCTCAGAAGAAATTGGGCTTTTGCAACAAATCATAAGCGTCAACACAAATGCTGCCATTGGTGGCTCTACTTGTCAAATTCAAATAATAGAACTGGGAAACTCCAGAAAAAACATACAAAATAAGCCATGATATTACTAAAGAGGCGAGGCGAGGCGAGGTGAGGTGGGGAGGGGAGGGGAGGGGAGGGGAAAGGAGAGGAGAGGAGAGGAGAGGAAAGA
>NW_008795041.1:5854557-5870599 GCF_000699145.1 Aptenodytes forsteri | reverse complement strand
GAGAGGAGAGGAGTGGAGAGGAGAGGAGAGGAGAGGAGAGGAGAGGAAAGAATGAAGTGCATTCAGGTGTTAAGCATGTTGCTTAATTTGCTCTATTAGATGCGTAAAATATGTAAGAGCTAAAGCAGAATCAGTGGGCAGTGTCCTTACATGAAATACATCGTTAATATTGCAATTGGAGATAAAGCCAATCGCTAATATTATAGTTGGAGATAGTGCCAATAAGGGACCTGCCATATGCATAAATAAAAGTTCCAGAGGCTTCAATATGAAAGATTTGTCTATTGTCAAACTACAGACTCCAGTTTGTATTACATGTTGAACATATGTCTCTTTTTTTTTTTTTTTTTTTTTTTTTTCCTGCTGGCAGCCTATTTTACTGCATTCAAGACATCTGGCTGCCCAGAAAAGCTGCTCACGGTCTCATTGAAGGTTTATTACCATGAGGCCAACAAAATGCAGTCTAAAGCTGTTGACTTAGTCTCTTAGTTAACCACTGGAACAGTGAGTTAGGAAAAAAGCCAACACCCTGCAGGTGACACAGGCATATGATGGAGTATGGGGAAAAGAGAGGAAAGAAAAAGAGGCAGAACGCAGAAAAGAAGTCTTACTTAATAAAAGGGTTCAGCTTCGTACTGTCTCTGTGCTTGCATAGGCCCCCAATCAGTGAGAAGAATTTAGCGATGGAATCACAAGCTGAAACAAGCACAGAGAGTATCCAGTTCAGAGTATCCAGAGTATCTGGTTTGTATATGTGTGTGTATATATATATTATTTTATTTTATTTTTTAATATTTATCTCAAAAGGAGGGTGTAGAGAGGCTGGAACCATACTGTTCAGAGATACATCATGAAAAGACAAGAAACAATGGACACAAACAAGTTGAAAGCTGGGAAATTATGCCCTGATACAGGGAAGAATGTTTTCCATCCTGGAGATTGTCAAACACTGGAAAAGGTGCTCAGAGGGGCTGGGTATGTTCCACCCCTGGAGATATTAAAAATTCGACTGGACATTGTCCTGAGCACCCTACTCTAAAAACCTGCTTTGAACAGGAGGTTGGACCTGTCACATGATCCTGTGATTCTATGCATGTTTTGAGTGATTTGAAAGAAACATTTCTGGGGTTGAGGATTCATTTACTAAATCTGGCTTCCATGATTTCCTTCTTCATTGTCTTTGGTGGTTTATGGAGTGTTTGAATTTTTCCAAATACAGAGTCTGAAATCAGTGATGGCTTAGCACAAGTGCCTCACATCCCACTTCAATGCTAAATACCTTCACATTATACATTTGTAATTTTGGACCTCTGTGGTGCACAAGCAGGGAGATGCCAGAGGTTAAGTTTGCTAACAAAGTGATGGCATAGTCTCCCCACCCACCTTGTTCAAATACTCATTTCCAATACATTTAGGACCATCATACTTCTAGTGGTAAGAGTTCTATCTCAAACTGGAATACCTTAATAATTCGCACTACTGCCCACTTCAAATAAAAAGTCATACAGTATACAGAGAAGATCAGTTTTCCTTCCACCTCCCTTCTTGTATTAATATCAAGAGTTTTACTTCCTTTTGAGTAAGCAAGCTTCATTACATAGGCTTTCCCCTAAAGTAAAGTTCAAAGTAGTCATACATGCTATAGACACAAGAATGTAGCACTCGGATTGATATGATTTTGCCAATTTCTTTCATAGCTAAACATAAAAAAGACTGTATTAATAACTTCTCTTGCCAATAGATGGATTAATGTCACATCAGACTTTTTGATTTTGGATAGGGTAGAAAACACAAGAATGTTAAATAACTTCTTTCAAGTGTTTGCAAGTTTTGATAGCTCAACTCTCTCACCTTTGTTTATTACTTTAAATGATCAACCATTCATGACTGAACGGAAGAGAAAGGGAATTAACTGCCAATTCAGTTGGAAGTATAGACTTTGTCTGGTCTGCAGAACTGTGACATAATACATATTGGCAAGTGAATTCAAACCCATAAAATCTTTTCTGAGGCCTTTAAAGCTGTACTGGGTTCAAAAGAGTGTCATAAGGTTTTGATTTATGTGAGACTGGGTACACTTTCAGAGCAGGCTGATACAAATGCTGCTGAGTCATTATCCTGGGATCCCTGATAGCACATGCAGGCTGTCACCCCCAGGCGCAACAGTGCCTCTAACAGTGCATGCTGCACACAGTATTTCCCCTACTTTTCAGATTCTCAACTTCTATAGTGAGTACCAAACACTGACATTGCTGTTTATCAGCCATATAACTGTCAGCTGGCCACGTGTATTATCTTTGAACTTGTTACACTCTGCATCATCATTAACAGGTGGTTTTCGGTGCTGATTTTGAATTTGAGTATTTTTAGCACAAATATGTATTTTATATGAATTATGGCTACAGCAAGATCAGTGGGTTGTAAATTCTGCCTGGTGTAGAGTAAAAGCACCCATTGCTTTTCTGATATTTTTTATCTTGAAGAAGCTATTAGACACTTGATATGTCTAACACTAAGTTCCCCAGTGGAAGTCTGGGGCCCTAAGGTAATTAAAAAAGCTAGTGATCAAAAGCTAGAAAATATTTTTTGAGAGAATATACATTGGTTTGAGTCTTTTTCTTCTCTACAGTTTTGAGTTTTCTTGAATTGAGACTTAAAATTTTCACTGTTTAGTAGTAGTAGTAGTAGTAGTAGTAGTAGTAGTAGTATTTTTATAATAACGTCCTAAAAAATCCATTATAATGAAAAACTTTAAAACAACAAAAAAGGCAGGGCACATAATTGGGAACTTAATTGAATTTCTGTCCTTTCTCATACCTGGAAAGTAGAACCGAAAGCAATCTACCTTTCACATTCATTAGAATTAGGTAGTCCACAAAAAGAAATCCGTGTTTTTGGGTAACACTGAAAGTAAGTGAGGGTGACTACTTCTTACCCATGAGAACTGCCTCACTGGACTCTAAAAAGAATGGCAAGAATTTTTACAAATCTCTTCCTGTGAGCAGACAAACATGTTCACAAGTGTTAACTGTGACTTAGGAATAAAATTTTGTCCTCAGTAAAGGGTAACTACACCTCACTTTGATTTCAATAAACTAGAATTTCTTTCTCACATAATTCATTATGATAGTTCATTTTATCCTATGAAACAGGATAACCTGGAGATGCTTTTATGGCAAGTTTCTGTGGTTTTATTATTTTTTTAATCATAAAGTAAAAGATTTCTTTCTATTTTTCTTCCCACTTCCTACTTAAGTTAAAGTCCACTAACCTTAATGAATTTACCAGATCTTTCTGATTTTAACAGACTAAAATACAGCATCATTGAATTTGTTCTGGTATCCTTCAGGTGTTGCATAATTTCCTGAAATTTGGATTAAATGTCTAAATATGAAAACTGATTGTCAAACAGTTTTTTTTTTTAATCTTGACAGTTAAGTATTACTGGGTTAGTAATGTTTCAAGAAACTGTTCACATTCAGCTCAACCAGTTTATTGATCAAGTCACTAAACAACCAGTAGATAAATGTGTTACTTGGCCCCTGAGCTCTCTAGTCCCCTACAGTATGACAGCAAAAATACAGTAAGTCCATAATGCACAATTAGCTATTCAAGTTTATACCTCCTCTGAAGCCTACGGTTCACTCATTTCCACAGAATTACATAATTCCCATCTGCTTATCTTTGAAAACAGAAGTACCAATGACTGGAAATATCAGTCACATGGGTCTTTGCTGGTAACTGCTTTGCCAGTAACTTCTGGTACTTTAAAAAAAGAATATGGAAAATGACAGGATGTACAAATCAGTCACATTTGCTATGAAGGGCATTTCTAGATACACAGACTAATGAGTTCCCAAAAGAATCAGCTAGGCTAGAGGTCATAAGTTTAGCCAGACCTAAAGCTGAATAGCAAAGTGGGAATTTGGTTCATTGGTTAACATAGCCATATAAAACCTTACTGTAAAAAATATGCAAGCTAAAATCAACATCTAAACAACAGTATACGACTGCTATTCATAGTTCTTGCTGGGCATCAGTGAGATATTACTTACAGGTCCAACATTTTAACTTCCAAAATTTCTGAGACGTTAACCTATTGAAGTCAAACAAAGCTAACTGAGTGGAAAAAACCTAGAACGTACTCCCAGTTTGATAGCCCCCTAGTTTGATAGTCACCTGAGATGAAGTTTCCTTCACTGAAACTGTGGTTAGGTACACAGTCACACATTAAACTGTCTTAACAAAGAAAAGGTAAAGCCTTTACACAATCAAATTAAAAAACTTTGTACTACTGTAGGCAAGGAAATTCTAAGATACAACAAACAACCAAATCAAGTAAAAGCCTAACAAACATCTTAACTACAGTAAAAAAAGCTATGACTGTCTTTTTCTGCCCCAACATGTTCCCCTTTATTTACATACTCTCTTGTGTTTTCCCATCTGGACTGTATTAAATATAAAACTTGAAATCAGTTCGTATTCTTTAAGTAGTATTTCTTAACATGTTTAACCTGAAATGCTGATGGCATGGTTAATTGTTTTTTAACAACTCAGTTGTATCTTCTTTCATTTTCTCTTTTGAAATTGTGTACATTTTTTAAACTGGAAAGAAAATTTTTATTTTGCTTATTCTCCACTAATTGCAGCATGTTCTGATTTTAATATATGTTATCGTCTGCTTCCATCCTTCACTACAGAGGTTGAGTCAGCACACCCAAGGTGTAGCCACTGGATTGCAAAGCTGGTTGAATGCCTAATGCACCATTTCATTATTCTGATGAGGTGATGAAGTATAGTTTGTCCTGTGTAATTTCTCCATATGCTTCTAGGATCAACAGCTTAAAAAAAGCAATCCAACAGTTCTATTTTTTTGTAAGGTAACATAAGGAAGGTCATTCATTACATTTTCTAAAATACACTTTAAAAAAAATGCCTAAAACTATTCCAAGTAAGTCCAGGCATAGTGATTCCAGTGGCAAACTAGTATTAATAATTAGAAGAACTACTACATAAGGCATTCATTGAATTAGAACAAAAGAATAAAAATTTTAAAAAAATGTTTTTACTCTGGGAGACTTTTTAAGAACATAAACCAGTTATATAACAGTTATACACTTTAGCAAAACCAGACTCAAAACAAAGTACAGCTTTTGGTTTCAACAATACATCTGTGAAGAATTACAGTTGATAGTATCAGGAATATCTAGTAGTATAATGACATGAAAGTGTAAAGGTTTAATTTTAAAATAACTATTTCTGTGAAATAAGACGTTCACCCACTAGTTATTGCAGTCATACTAAAATCTGGTCCCAAGGCCTTTAAACAAATACATCCCTTCTTTGATCAAAACTGGCCTTTAAAAGACTCACGTTTCTGATGATTGCATAATTGAAAAGGGACACTCATTCACATGTTTTGATGGACTGAAGCCTTTACAGGCTTACCAAGAAAAAATGAATAGTAGATTAATTCAAACGTTATCCTGTGACATGTGAGAAAGATAGTTGCGTGAGACACTCCTTCCTGACAGTTACATATCTGTAAAATGGTGATGGTGGTATTTCCCAGTTCATGATTAATTTTAATCTAATATTAAGTACATAAAATAGAACTAAATAATTGAGCTTTGAAGCACCTGAACCAAATTTCCTTCAAGTTGGTTCAGGATCAGACTGAAAACAAATGAACCAAAAAAGAATTTGGATGCTAAAAAAGAATTTAGGTGGAATTGGATATTTATCTGGATGGTGATGATAGTGGAAATCTAATGTTCATAGTTTCAAGCTAAGAACAGGCTTTATTTTCCATTCAATCACTGTCTAATGAAAATGCAAAAACACTTCCTGAAGTACAGGAGAAACATCTTCAGCTGCTGAACAACCATTTAATACAGTAGCCAAACAGTTGTCAGTACACATGAATTACTGTGAATCATTTGTAGCTTAGTAGCTTAGTTCAGTGATCAGTTCTTTATGCTAAAAACAACTTTTCAGAACAATGGGAAACTATTGTTTGAAGAACGCTGTAGCAGTTGTTAGTCAAATCCCAAGCTTTGGCAAATCTTGTTTGCTTTTGTTGTGTTTGCATTGAAAATAAAAATCTCCTGTTACTTGATAAAATCCTGGAAAGCATACAGATCACAAGCTGGTATGGTTGGGATACTTTCTTTGTCAGAGTCCCAATTAAAGTATATAAAGCCCCTCCAAAAAATAGCAGGTGACCTTAAAAACATTTTAGATATAAAAAATATTCATCCCATCACAATTAAAAACTTAAAGGAAAGGCAGATAGGTTAATTAATCCCTTTCCAAGGTACATATTCATAGTAAGTAAAGTGACATAGCTTCTTCTGGGTTGGAGGTACTTTTTCTCCCAAATTACTCCAGAAGGGATCTAGATGCCTAGGTTAAACTATGCTATAGTTTTTAAATGGTTAAATTTAGCTTATATGAAATCCTGTGCTTGTTCTGTGGAGCTTTGTTTTGACATTTTTTCCCATGAAAGTGCTATAAAGTTTGGACTACAGATCTATGCTAAAGAAATAATGTCTGTCTAGCTCAAACCTCTGTCTAGTCTAAAATCATATCACTTCATGTTTGTTAACAGATCATTAAGAGGATCGTTCTTCTGCTATGCGTTCCTACCTCCTGTCAAATAACAGATTAGGAACTTGCTTTTCTGAAAGTTGCTGCTAGACCATCATGGAAGTGCCTATTCATACCTTGACTTTGAGAGCAAACATTAGCAAAGAACTCCAAAATACAGTAAGCGTAGCGTGAATGAAAATTGTTTTTTTCTGTTCTAAATCTGCTGCTATATCATTTCATTAGGTGCTATCTTTTTCTTTTTACAGAGTGAGAAGTTTCTTCCTTTTATCTTTTTAGTAAAATTTGTCATTATATTGTCTTTTTCATGCTACCATTCAATTACATCTTTTTGAGGCTGAAGAGTTCTTTTCATGTAAAGATGGTATTGCAAACATCTTATCATCCTACTTCCTTAGTCTGAACCTTAAAATATGGTTTTCTGATGGTATAATTATAACTGAATATCATATTCAAAATACAGGAATATTATGTCATACTGATGTTCTTTATTCTTTATTTCTTACGTAATCATTCTCAGAATTCTATTTTCCGTTTTGGTCTTTGGTCTCCTAATCAGGGAGATGATGTTTTCAGAAAAAAAAATTGCATTTTTGTCTTTCCTGAGTACATATAACTTCTTTAGACCCTGTCGTTCTTTCTGTACTTATCACGTCGTTCTTTCTGAATACTTATCACTTTTCTTACCTAGCAGTCAAAAGGCAAATAGATTGTATTACTTCTGCATGTATTAACTTTGAATTCTGCCTACCACTTTATCTCTCAGATACGCTGCATTATCAAATCTTATTCTTCAGATTTAACTTTTCCAGAATAACTTCCTATCATTAGCAAACTTTTTACCTCACTTTCCAAACTTCTCCAAATCAATGTGTTAAAAAGCTCTCCTCATATCATAGATTCCTGAAAAACCCTTTCTTTTGCAAGCTACTTGTTGATTCTTACTTCCTCTCTCTTACCATTTAATAGATTATTAATCCACAAAGGACTGTAAGAATATAAGAACATTCTTTCAAGAACTCCAATCAATTGTGAAGCAATTTTTTGGTTTTGTAAATGCTGTGTTGTTTCTTCCTAAATAGGTAGGATTTCTATTTTATGCTCTTTTAAAAAATAGTTTCTTCTAGTTTTTTCAGCACAAACATGTGACATTACTCTGTAGTTCTTTGCACCTTCCCTGGACTCCTTCTAAAAAATAAAACCAAACCAAGCCAAAAAAAGCCCCCCCACAACACTCACCAGCCACTTTCTACTCCCCACTAAGTGGGAGATATTAAGAGAGAGATTACACACTGTAATTAATAGTTCAGCATATTGCACAGTAAACACAATTTTTGCCATTACTAGTTGTAGTGGGTGACTGCAGAAGATATTGTAATGAGGAGACAGTGATTTCAGGCAGAATCTAGGCAGATTTTAACCATACAACTTGGCTGTAGAGAGCTGTACGTTAACATGAGTGACTGCTTTATAACCTGAGCACATCCCGTGATTTTTTATTTTTCATCTTCTTTTTCCAACTAAAGTTTATGAAATTTTCCATTTTTCTCATTTGGATAGAAAGAAGGTTTTCTGAAAGCTTTCTTGCTTCTAATGACATCCCTTACCCTTGTCATATTCCTTCTGGACTTTCTCAAGTCTTTCTTTGATAGGTGATATGTATTCTTCAGAACATCCAGGACAGTGTCTTTAAGTAGTCTCTATTGTGCCTGCAGAGATTTTACTCTTCTAGCTGTCTTTCTTTCAGATTTTGAAAAACAAAATTCTCAGCTCTCCTTCTTATAGTTCCCTTTCTCTTTTATACCATGACAGTTTAGATTCTTTAAGGGCCTTCGAAAAAAAGACCTTTTTGAAAGCCTTTTGAAAAACAACTGTGTATCATTTGAATCCACAATATATCATATTTACCTGTATATTTATTAGTTGGAGTCTTTATTGTATTTCCTGTCAATTTGTCTGGTACAAAGGTCAAATTTACTTGGTTTCAGTTCTTAATATCATCTTAGAAACCTGATAAAGAGCAATTCTGCCCCCTCCAGAACTACATTTTTATGGATTATTTCTGTTTGGATCAGTATTCAATTTAGCCTTCAAAAGGCAATAAATCCATCTCAGCTATTCCTGTTGGATCATACTCTAAAATGAACACTAAATCCATATTTATCCTGATAATAGAGCTTTCTGCTAGTTTCATTCAAACCAGAAGTACACCCTTAAACTACTCTTATGGTCCTTATTTGCATCAACCCTCAATTAAGCCAGCCTGACGGACCCAAAGCAGACTCAGAATTACTACAGCCCCTATGACCTCTGTCTCAAACATATGCGTAGACTGTGATCTCATAACTCACTGTCTTTCCTTGATGATCTCTGCTGAATCAAAAACTAAACATAACTCATTGGCCTCTACTTGTCTGAACCCAATCCCAGCCAAAGCTGTCAGCTGCAGAATTGATTTTTGTTATTGGTCTATGCCTGATCCAATCTACACTCTTACTTCATAACTTCTTTTTAAAAATCTCTAGTTGCTTAAACCTGATTAACCTCTAGTGTTGAGGTGAAGAATATATATATAAGTTATTGTATTTGCATTCTTTTAGTTTGGACTAAAGAATTTACACAGTTTTCACTGCTTGCTTTTGGAACATCAAACTGGTATATTTACATAACTTTACTAAAATATCACTGCCATTTATAACTGTAATCCTTGTTTCAGTGCAGGCATAACAGATCCCAAGACCTAAAGTGTTATTGGTCACCAAAGAGCCTGGAGACAGTATGGTACCTATTGGTACTATTCATCTCTCTGGAATAACACTTTAATTTCTATCCTGCTGCAGAACAAAACAAATACTGAATACTGAAATGCTTCAAAACAAAGCAAAAACATAGAATCATAGGTCATAAAAACACTGAGGTTTTAAGGGCCCTTGGCATTTCTCTAGTCCAATCTTGTGCTCAAAGCAGAGACGTCTCTGAATTCACACCAAGATGCTCAGGGCTTTGTCCATATGGGTCTTGAAAACCTCCAGGGATGAAGATTCCACAGCCTCTCTAAGAAACCTGTACCAATGCCTAGCTCTTCTCATAGTGTTCGTTTCTGTTCCCCCATATATCTAGCCAGAACCTTTCAATTTGTGATTGTTGTCTCTCATTTTCCTGCTGTGCACCTCAATACAAAGCCTACCTCGATCTCCTTGATAACCCCCTCATAGGCACTAGCAGGTGGCTGTTAGCACCCCTATCCCCGTCACCAAAAGTCATCTCTTCTCCAGCCTTTGCCAGTCACACTCACTCAGCGTCTCATCACAGTGCAAGTGCTCCAGTTCCTGCCATCTTGGTTGATGGTTCATCGCCGTTGAACTCGCTCAACTTCATTAACATCACTCCTGGATGACCCAAAACTAGGCAGAGTATTCCAGATACAGGAAGCACCAAGTAAAGGGGAATAATCACTTCCCTCAATCTAATGTCTGCACTCCTGTTGATACAGCCCAATGTGCCATTTGCCTTCATGACTACAAAAGAAGGTGACTAATGACTTATTTGTAGTCTACTGTCCACCAGGACTGTCAAGTCCTTTTCATCAGTGTTGCTGCCTAGCCAGCCAGTCCCCAGCCCATAGCATTGCGGGGGGTTAGTCCTTTCAAGTGAAGCACTTTGCAGTTTTTCTTTCTGTGTTTCATGAGGTTCCTGTTGGTCCTCTCTTCTAGCCTGTTTGGGTCCCTCTGGATGGCAGCCCTGGCCTTGACTATGACACATTTTGCCTAATTCTAATTTTCAGAGAGGAATACTTTTTGCTTGGAAAAGTAATGTGAACCTTGCCATCCACATTATCAAATTAGTTTTTTCTCACAGTAACTGGAATTATTTCTGTAGGTGAGAGTTTTGCACAGTTTCCATGATCTAGGATGGGAGCAGGTATTAGTACTGCTGTTCCATATAATGTGCTTGTGGCCATTTAAAAAAGTACTTTAAAAGCTGGTCTTAAGAACAAATATAATTACATCTCAGATTTTCTTAACCATGGACTGACACCTACACTAAATCATATGATAGGTTTATAAATCATGTATTTCTAGAATTCATTTCACTGATTTATAAGTTATTAATATGAATTATAACTATGTTACTGATTTATACATTGTTTGATGGTTTCCATAAATCACATAACCCATTTGTGAAAAGTATTGGGTGTGATTAGTAATGATGCTACATTCCTTTCAGATGTGCTCCAACTGTCTTTTGATTTATGTAATAGATATTATATGATGATATGTTTTATTATTATTTAATACGCTTACTTTCCTCTAAGTCATTACACTATTCTGCTTTAACCCAAAGTTTTATGCAAAAAAGTCTGATTTGTTGCTCCATTTGCCAAGCCAGCTGTTCTCACAACTCTAATCTGATTTGTAACTAACATATTTTGCTTACTCCAAGCCCTAGTAATAAGCAGAGAAAAAGAATCACAGAAAGAAATTAAGCAAAGATTAATTAAGATGAATTAAGGAATCAATATATTATTAAACTTTTTTCTGTCTGAGATTAGCGTCAAGTTGTATCCCATTGTACTATATCAACTACTTTGTGTATGTGTCAACCTTACATTGCACATTTTATTTTTCATTCTTTTAATAGCTTCATTCCTTTCTCTCTTTCTCTCTTTCACCTTTTTTTTTTCTTTTAGCTCCAGGCATTTTGAAGGTAACCTGACCTTGTGACTTGCCTGGATATCAATTACTGGCCAGTCAGCTGAAGCTGGTTTAGATTCCTTCTACTGTTAAGCAATTTATTAAATAGTAGGTCACTGTCTTGGTGATCAAAATGTATTCTGGTATTTCAGTGCTACATTTTAATGGTTTTAACAGTAAGAAAAGTGCTTAAAGTAATGCATTTCCATTCCTGACTAGTATTTCAGTTTAATTTATCCACAGTTTTGTGCATGTGTGTAGGTGCATATATGTACTTGAAAAGTTTTCTTGTTTGTTTTTAAAAGAAAATAGAAAAATTTGAACATTTGAACCCTATGATATAAGATTTTTAAACAAAATATACAATCTTGGAACTGTTTACATGCTATGAACTTTGAAGGTTTAATTAATTTGAGTTGTTTCATTGAACAAATGAACCTCCAAATACTTATATATTTTAGGGTTCAATGTAAGATTTGTAATCTGCTGAAACTGAAACATTTTTGGCCTTTTTAAAAACAGTATTCAAGTGCATTTATGTAGAGCCAGTAATGTCTTCTCTGACACTATCCTTGGTTTTGCTCGAACTTAATGCCAACAAATGTGGCACCTAGGCAAATGTTTAAAAGGCAAACATCATTTGTAATTAAACGAACTTGCCTACATAGAATTGTGGAGTTTTCAAAATCTTATAGGGTTCTTTTGTGTGATTTTGAAATATAAAGTTAATGAAGCATACTTTAGTTTAATCCTTAATTTCACTGTACTTATACAAGCCTTTAAGAGTGTGTAAGAAGCACAAAAATAGTTGTATTAATAAAAAGCTAAAACATTTTCAAAATATACATAGCCTGTAAATCTCCACCAAAATATTCCATGCAAGTATAAAATAAAGTTTTATGCCAACCACGCTTCATATCTTCAAAAAGTTTCTGCTTTATATAGAACTCTTAACTTTTTGCATCTGTGTAAGAATTTTCCAGTGCTGAAGTCTGCAATAACTGTTATCCAGTTTCTAGGAGTATGAATAAGTAATATCATGACTATTTTAACAATGAAAAAATATAAAAAAATCAGATTTCCCAATGTACCTTACTTTCTTATATAAACATTAAAACAGTGGTTTAGATTAAGCAAACACCATTAGTGTGTATTTTTCAACTTATTTAAACATCCACCCACAACCTAATGTTTTATAACTAAAAATGAAGAGTTATATAAAAATAAACATTTGCTAAAATAAACAATAGTACGTGCAGCCCAGTAAACACAACTTTGCCGTTACTGGTAAAAGGCCACAGGCTTTGCATTGACCTGACAGTGCAGGGTCTCAGGAACTGTCTGAGCTTGCCTACACCTGAGCTGGTTTTAACTTGTTTTAACAATTTTCTAGTGGCCAAGTGACTGTTGCCCAGCCTGGGTTAGTTTAAGCTCTGTGACTACAAGATACAAGAAAGGTCTCAAAAACTCTGGTGGTCACCGCATGACAAACTATGTTAGCAGATGCAGGGGGAGACCCTGCAACTTTCCAACTTTAGCTAGTAACCACTGAGAAGGAGGTAGACTGTGAGAAGAAAGCATGTCAAAATAAAAACAAGAGGACTCCGGACTGGGGAGAGGGAGGAACACCTCCACCATGAATATCATATGCCACCTGTCAGAGACGTCAGTATGCATGGCGATGACACCTCAGGAACACCTGTGCCCCTGTCTTTTTGAAGAATAAAGGTCTGTCTTTGGACCCTGAGGAGCCCATGAAGGATGAACATAACACCAGAATGGAGGGGCAGATCCTAGGCTTTTTTCCTGTATATCAATTTCAGCTGTATGATCAGTGAGGCTATTTTTATGTTAATGGGGTGATTTGGACTATCAGACTGCTAAAACATCAATTGAACTAACAATAAATTCTTTGCTCCCATATGTTTATGGTGTGTTTCCTTTTGCCCATAACATGATTTGGAATGTAACATATGCAGTCACACTGTAGTAACTCACGATCTTCATACCTTGCATGGGAGGGCATTCAGATGTGAGAGTTGGAATCTTAGTTTTTGGGTTTAGTTTTAAGGACTGTTAACAGATGCTGTCCAATTATTTGATCATGTAAAACTTATAAACAGGCCAGGTATTAGGATTTCTAACACTATGCTCTCTAGTCTTAGCACCGTATGTCAACATTTTGCAGTTATTTAGACTGTCAACCCCAGACCAAGTCTACAAAATTCTAGGTATGACTGTCATTGAATCCACTCAATTTTTTTTTTTTTTTTGCCAAGAAATAGATTACATGAGATTTCTTGAGGCAATTTTATTCCATTGATGAATGGCATTCTGCCTAGCAAATTTTAACAAAAATTGGATCAACAAGTAAGTTACTAAGTGGCATAGAAGCATAAACATCTTGAAAGCCACATCTATTATCATATCAGGTGTGAAAGTCTTCAATGCATAAGCATTTTCCTGACTTCCTGACTGTTTTGAAAATCTGGCACTGACATCATTCATCATAGCTCAATCTGATCAATGATCAAGGACACCTTGATCTTGACTGAAAAGTATGAGCACTAAACAAACATAATTCAGGAATATCTCAGAGCATGAGATGTCCCTTAAGTTTTCTGCTCTAGGGAAAAAAAGAAGGCAAAGGTCCAATGACCTTACACGTATATTGCATTGTCAAACCAGAAGATTATCCCCAAACAGAAATATTAACTGGATTTGTATTACATATGGGATGGATATGGTGATTTGTAGAAGACTATTACAAACAAAATGTTTCTGTCTCTGGTAATGGACCTGACCTTGCAATCATAATACTGAGAAAATTTATTGATGAACTAAATTGCTATTTTCTTTATGTAATTACTCTGAGGTAATACACCAGACTTTCATGGAGAAGAAAATTATAGTTATATTAGTAATCATCTGTTATCTCAAATAGTTTTTTTCATTCCCGGCAATTCATATTGTTGAAATAACATGCTAGTTTGTTTTCTATTTACACGAGCTGCCCCCATATACACACTGGGATCATAATCTTAAATAATTCTGTTACCTAGCTTGCATGCTGATCCTTTCATTTTCAAAACATGCACCTACTTTTTAATTTTTTGCAAAATGACAGGTTAAATATTATTATCTTTTTCTGAACGCCAAGGAAAACTAAGAGAAAAAGGAGTTGAATTAAGTAAGGTCTTTATGAAACAAGGAATGATTAATTTTAAAAATGTCTTGTTGTTTAAGCCTGCCATTCCAGAATTTTTCTACTATATCCTGAAGGCATATCTATAGCACAGTAGGGAATGATGTACATCTGTCCAAGCAGGCAGCAACCTGGCCATACTGGTGCTCAAGGACAAGGCAGAAATGCCTTGTCCACAAGCAGTAAAGCTGCATCAGTACAGTGGGGCAACCAAGGTGAAGTATATTTTGCTTCCAGCACTACCTTAAGCCAACTCAGTGTCTTGCGGCATCTTGCTCAACAGAGCTATGACCTGAAATGTCAGTGTTGAAGACATCAAGGTTGAATTAAGCTCTTTTTGTTTTCTTCTTATTTTTTTTTAAGGGAAAGTTCGATATTAGGTATTTTCAGTAGGTTTTTTCCTTAGATTCGTTAGATTTTTAGGATTGCTAGAGTTAAGTACTTTTAAGAATTTTTTTTTTCCTCTATATGTCTCTCTGTACATTACACTATATCTAGTACTATGCTTATGGCTTTATCTAAACTGGGGGATGTTGGAAACTCTCCCGGTTCCTTCATGTGGTTGCTGCCCTGGTGACACTCAGGGCATGACTCAAATGCTTAGGATTTGTCCCTGCCCCACCAAATGTCTTGATTTCCACTGCTAAGCATCACACTCCAGTAATCTTCAAGCCTGGACAAATGGGGAAGCTGGATTACAAAGGAAATTGTGGACTGCAACTGTCCTACAGCTCTGGGCCAGTTTCATACCAATTGAATTAATATCCTTCAGAAATGACTGCAGATGCAGACTCTTCTAAAGCCTCACAGTTCAAAAATTGTATTGTATTTTTTATACTTTTAATGGTTAAAAGACTGTCAGGAGATTTTGTTACACAGCACCAAGGCAGAAAGGTAAATGGATTTTTAATAAAAGAATATATTCTCTTTGACTTGCTTAACTTCAGCTGTCATTACATGTAAGATTCGATGAAAATTTGGCATGGTTGATTCCAGAGTTCGAGATGGCTTGAATCCTTATGAACCTTTATGGAATCATAAAATCATAGAATCATAGAATGGTTTGGGTTGGAAGGGACCTTTAAAACCATCTAGTCCAGCCCCCCTGCCATGGGCAGGGACATCTTCCACTAGATCAGGTTGCTCAAAGCCCCATCCAACCTGTAACCCATATAGATAGCAAGTGTTTCACTGATTCAGATCAATGCACCATTGTGCTATTATGCCCTGTGGAGTGTGAAGGTAAGTTTGAAGACCATACAATAAAACTTTGTTTTAATTTGTCTTTTTAATAACTAAAACCCAATAGTTTCTAACAATATAAAAAAGACTCAAAGAGAAGTAATACGGATTAAACAGTGAAATGCTCAAAAAAAATAAAAAGACGACTTTTAGCATGCTAGGTATATTGATTATGTCATATGTTGATGTGACGGTGTGCTCCCCCGCCCAACCTGACCTTTATCTCCTGTAACCCTGCTCAAGAGATAACTACCAGGGGCAGTCGTTAATGGATGCTGATGGTGATAGCTTC
>NW_008795041.1:5832823-5854385 GCF_000699145.1 Aptenodytes forsteri | reverse complement strand
CGGGAGGCGGGAGGGTCTCCCTGACAGTGTTGTCTGACCCTGTCCTCTAAATAATCAAGTGTACCTTGCCATTGAATCTTGTTCACTGTCACATTTACCATTGAACTTTGTAATTCACACCCGTTGACCAAGTCTGGGACTAGGATTGGATCCAGCCGCACCTAGACTACTCTCTGAGAAGGAGTTTAGGAAGCAAGGGGGTCCTTTCTGAACCTCATGGCTCAACGGGAGGGTCTCCCTGACAGTGTTGTCTGACCCTGTCCTCTATGCAGTAAATAATCAAGTGTACCTTGCCATTGAATCTTGTTCACTGTCACATTTACCATTGAACTTTGTTAATTCACACTTTAACTCACAGTTTTCTATCAACAAAGTATTGTTGCTTTGCTCTTACGAGTGAAGTGCAGTCTCACTCCATCCGTGACAGTTGATCTAGTCTATAAAAACCCCAGCTTAATTTAATCAGAGAATTGTATAAACTTTAAATGGTATTACATTAATAGCATTTCCTAGGCATTACTTTGGCATACATGTATGGTTTTACAGACATTATTGATATACCTTTTTAATGCTGAAAAATCTCCCATGTACTTTAGAGTTATTATTAGTTAGATAATTATTATTGCTGTGGCATCAAATAGCTCCAGTTCTGATTAGGACACCCTTACTATAGTGCCATGAAGATAGGGAAAGAAAAATCATCACGGAAATATTTTCTGAACAAAAACACATATAGGTAAGGTTAGGACATAAGGCAATAATCTGCTGGAAAACTGACCTCAGATGATTACATGTTTTATTGCCTTCTTGCATTTGTTTGTAAGGATTATGGTAAAGATAGTTATAGTAATGTAAAGGAGAAACACTGTTTTCTTTTATATCCCATGGGATAACCAGAAAAATTAATTACTTTTTTTTCAAGCTTCTGTTTTTGAGGGTTTGTTTGTTTATCCTTTAAGGATAAAAAAATCCCATTCAATTAAAATCAATGTCTATATCTGAAGTATTTCTGAGTTGTGCAAAATTTGCAAACAATCATTTGTAGCTTTATAAATGCTATTAGTTTCAGCTCATGTGCAAAACAGAATCAAAGCATCCCTTCTGCTGGATTACAGCCAAAGTTCCCAGCCTCTTTTCTTCATGGTGAAAGCAAGTCACTGTGGATTCCAGGATATTTGAAGCCTGGAATTTTTTAAGAGAGGTGCTTTGGCATCTTTTGCAGCTTTTTTACATACTGCTACAGCAATCTTAACCTCACTGGGTTTTTGGCTTTTTTTTTTTTTTTTTGGGGGGGGGGGGTCCCCCTAGACATATATCCTCTTTGTTAGGCTTGTAAACAATTACAACAATCAGGTTATATGAAAACTACAAGTGGACAAGAGGTTTCAACAGGAAAAAATGAGACTCTCATTCCTACCAACCTGAGAAGCAATCCTATGAAAGACAAGGTGGGTCCATCATATTTAGGCCACAGCTGCTTATGACTAAGCACAATTATAATACAATTGCTGTGAAAGCCTCAAGGTGAAGTCGATACTTTGAACTTCTAACCTGATTTTCAGCATAATGAATTTCATCAGTCTTTAAGGAAGAGAGGAAGTTACCAGGACATTGATATGTATTCATTTAAGTCCTTCATTACATTAGAATTTCAGATCAGTGAAGATTCATTCTTAAAGGGCAAATATGTGTGTATTATGTATAAATGTGTTTTATTCTCCTTTCACTGAAGTGAATGGCAAAACTCCCACTGTATTTTCAGCATAATGAATTTCATCAGTCTTTAAGGAAGAGAGGAAGTTACCAGGACATTGATATGTATTCATTTAAGTCCTTCATTACATTAGAATTTCAGATCAGTGAAGATTCATTCTTAAAGGGCAAATATGTGTGTATTATGTATAAATGTGTTTTATTCTCCTTTCACTGAAGTGAATGGCAAAACTCGCACTGACCTCAGTAACAGGCATTCATATTTGTAAGTTTGTTAGGAGTAGAACATGTCTCAAAACAAGGTCTCCTTCAGGTGTCTCATCTAACAAAAGCAACAAAACATAACAACAAAACAAATGACATTTTCAGGACGCATGGGTGATTTTCATTGCCTGGATATTTTTAAAATACCTCATTTTCAAAGATTCTTTCCTCCATCCTTTGAAACTGAGTCTTTGAGGTGGGCATCCCACATTTGGGTTAACTAAAGACAGTGGGCCCATTCAATAGTAGTCAGAACATTCAGTTGTCAAGGTAACTATAAGACACCTCACTGAGGACAAAAAGTTATCTGGAACCGAACCACATGTATTTTCACTGGTATGATTGACTTCAAATGTGCTAAGAGACATTAGCCTTGATACTGAAAGCACTTTTGCACATATTTACCTTCGACCTTGTAGGGTATATCAGTGAACTATATTGCCCAGTTAATGTGCATAAAAGTCAAATGTATAATAAGCTTAAACTGAGGAAATACATCATCACAGATCTCTTTATATGAGAAGTTAAAATCAAGCCAGAAAGCTTTGAAATCAAGCATATGAAATAGAAGCAGTGGCATGCAGCTGGCTGTATAATGTTTTGCACAAGCTGAATGCAAATGAACACAAAAGGAACCAAGGTAATAAAATAACGGAGGGAAAATAATCCAGACAGAAGAATATTTAATGAGAATCCAAGCTTTTTAGCCAGGCTAGGATATATGCATGTCTTCATTCTAATGAAAAAAAAAAAAAAAAGAAATTGTCTATGGCATTAAACATAATACAGGAAATCTGATAAAGCTGGAGAGGTTGACTCCTATCCTGATTCTCCTAAAGAAACACTGTCATAAGGATCGCTGTTTGTGAACTATGTATGACCCTAAAAGCTTGCGGGAGAAGGACAGGGGAGAAGGGTCAATCTAATTTTTTCTTCTGTTCAATGGATCTCTAAATACTGGATTATATTTCACAACATAGAATTTTTGAAGATTGAACTTTCATTTAGGTAGCAGTCCCAAAAAATACAGATGTGTAAATAATTATATTTGGCAGAAAATCAAAACATTTTGCTTTAATTGTTGCCTCTCAGAGAGTAATACATCACAAAGACGAATGAGAAAATAACTTGTTTAAATCAATGGCATTGCAGTCATGCTTACTGAAACTGGTTTTTTGTTCTACAAGAACCAATCCTTTGGATAATGCATTCTGAAAAGAATAGAATAAGTATTCTAGATCAGTCCTATTTTAAGGTGCAGAACAAGAGGATATTTTCATGGATTTATATCGTGACTGTAATAATGGTGATTTGGAAATCACCTTTATTCTTGGAGACATCAATGAAACCACATTCTTACTCATGTGGTACCCAGGTGATAAAATCCATTTGAGCAGAAAAATAATTAACGTGAAACAAAATAAGAAATCATAAATTCAGAGGAACAATCCAACACCTAGTTCTGAGATTAGAAGCTCACTCAAACCATTTGACCTTGAAGAGAATTGCTAAGAAATCACAAGGAGAGATGAGTGAGATTTGTTGATGGAAACTGCTGATCCAGAGGCATACAACTTTTCAAGAATTCATTGACAGCTTGTCTTAAAAAGAGAATAAAAGCAAGTTTAAATGGTTAGTATATTGTTCTAATCAGATATATTAATTTTTACAAATTTATAAGCTCTTTCAGTAAGATAAACAGTTCTTTAGTCCCAGGATGAGGAGAAAAGATGTCTCCCTGTGATTACTCCTCTGTGCCAGTGACTGGGGGAGACAGCTTTAGGCTCAATCCCTTGGTATTGTTGGACAGCCAAGCTACTGTGAAAGTGAAAACAAGCTTCTGGCTGTGACAGATGAACCCCGTCAAATCTTATTGCAGCAGTTTAAGATGTTATGAACCCTGAGTTTCTGTCCCGTCTTTCTGACAGAGGTCAATGCCCTTGCAGTGCTATCAGCAGAAAGGAAGTTAAGTGTCGTCTGGTCGCCATGTCCAGTGTGTTAGATCATGTACACTCTCCATCAGCAGCTGAAGCTGGGAAGTCAGGATCTGCACTGCTGGGTCCGTGTTTATTTTTATTGACTGCTGCAGGGAAAGTGTAACAAAGCAGCACCTGACATGTTTGTAATAGAAATTGTAGGGGTTTATCTGTGAAAATCTTCATCACGGAGCAACTAAGAAATGAAACCACATTATTAAGTTTCACTGAATTTAAATCTTTGAGAAGTATAGCATGCTTTTCTATTCAGACAGGCACAATGAGTTCACTTACATTATGGAGCTATTTCTGAGATTTCACATAACATGAAAGGTTTGTCTCTTCCAGGAATGGTTATTTTACTCCATGTGTCAGTATTCTATTCAGGTCAAAAAACACTGCCTCATCAGTCTACTACTAAGAGTTTCAAAATCTTCCTACATATTTTCTTGTAATGTACACAAATAGAGGGATTCCCTTTTTGTTAATTGCAAAATATATCTGCAGAAACTTCCAAGAATGTGTATTTTCTTTTGTGACAATACAATTATTTTACTTTGAATGGTAGAGGTATAAAAACCAAGTTTCTAATAACAAAGTGTGCTTGCAGAAGGGTGGATTTCAGGGAGTCTTCACTACTTCTCTATTACTAAATGAAAGCATTTTCTAGTGCGTGTAAACCAATTTAGGTAATTAGCAAATAAAGTGATAGATACAGTAAAAAGGTGCACCCCACAACCCTGCAACTTTAAATCACACTGAATTAAATTCGGATTGTATAGTGCTTTCAGCTTGAAAGAGTACTGAACAACAACCTCCAGCCAGTTGAAATTTTTCCAGCAGAAATGAACTTTCATTGGAAAACACAAAATTCTGAAGCCCTAAATATTTTGCTTAAAGTAAAATATCTCAGATTCATCAACTTTTGTTGAACAGCAGGCAGCAGATAAAGACCTGGAGTCCTGGTGGGCTGTCACCTGCCACTCTGATTATCTGGTCGGTTGGCAAGGCAGCTCCTGGAGGGCCCTGGAAGCACAGGCTGATCAGTCAGGAATCCCCACCGATGGATGCGCTGGTGCTGTTCCACACACTTGGCCCAATCATTTGCAGTAAGTGACAGCTTAGGGCCATCTCTTATTCCTTGTTTTCTAGGCTCTCTTCTGTTGTTCTGGTGGAGTTATATTAGTTTGGTTTCTGGTAAGTACATATCAAGGGATTTTAAAACTCTTCCAGAGTAGAGCTAGGAGGGGGGGTTAATTATTTATTTTTTAAATTTGCGTCTAGGTGTATGTAGAAAAGGTGCATTTATAAATATGTAATACTATGCCAGAATGCTCCTGGAAGACAGTGAGCTTCTCCTCTCCTCCTCTCCTCTCTCCTCTCCTCTCCCCCTCCCCTCTCCTCTCCTCTCCTCTCCTCTCCTCTCCTCTCCTCTCCTCTCCTCTCCTCTCCTCTCTTTTTTTTTTTTTCTTTTTTAGGGTAAAAGCTGAATTTACACAGCTATGGTGCATATTAAAATAATTACCTCTCACCACTAGTGACAGGAAATACCATCTTGCTTTTCAGTGCAAACATATTCAGTTTAGAATTTCAATCTGCTGTTTTGTGATATTCAGATACAGTGTTGCATCTTTAGGGAAGATGTTTGGGTGCAAAGCCTTTCATTTATCCCTTTCCAAAGACACAATCATAAGCCAGTTTTCCTTCTGTCTGCTTTCATTAAATTACCTTATATGAAAACAGCACCAACAAAGCACCTAAACATCCTGCCTTCTCTTAGAGAACTACCATTTTTTCCTTTGATGTGGCTTAGAGTGGGAAACCACTTTAATGTGGGACTCGACCGATTTCTGCTATTGCATTGACATCAGCTGCACAAAACTGCTTTGTACTGGACTCTCTGGCCAAATGTTAGCTTGGCATGTTTCACTAAAGAGAAGGAGGTGTAGGTACAGCTTCAGCAAGATTCTGTCCTGAGGTCTGATACCCTAAAACAATTTTTCAGGTCATAATTAATTGAGTTTTGTTTGATGTTATCAAAAACAGGACAGGAAGAAAACGTTGACCTATATCTCTGATATTTATTAACAGAAGAATGATTAAAGACAGAGATGGAATCCTAAGGGTTTGACAGACCCATGGCTCCTGCCAAAGCGTCTTTACACCACCTGGTCTATCCTATGGACAGCCAGGATGCTGTGGCAGGGAGTAGAGCTCATCTTCGGAAGCAGAAAGCTTTCTCCATGTATTCCTGCATACAACAAACCTATCGCAAGTGGAAGACAAGATCTGATGCAAAAGCTGTTTTTTTAAACCAAACAATATTTAACAAAACGTGTCTAATGCTCTAGAACATAGTCACTTACAGATCACAACACAACTGCTTTTTGTCACAATGTATTTTGTGTATTTTGTAACTTGTCATACTTAAAGGCAGTCCTGATCTACAAAATGGAGGCAGGCTTACATACAGAAAATTGAAGGCCTATGTATACCACTTACAGCACTTTCTATTGTGATCATTCTCCTCCAGAAATCAATTAAACTCTTCATGAGCAGAAACACTCGATGTCTGAGTAGGTATATTAGAAATGAATAATAAGTGATCTGCATCACTGTATTAGGAAGCAGTTAGAAATAAAAGGGTTTACCTTGGGTGGTAACTCTCAATTCCTTTCTCATTTTCTGGCTTACAGAAGAGAAATTGGCTTTTATGTAAGTCAGTTTTGAATGACTGCGTGTTTATCACCCAACAGCTAGGGAAGGTGGTAAGGTTCCAGGACTTCTCACGTGTTCTTTTCCCAAAGCATGCCTGGAAGATGGCACATGGAACGTGCTCTCCTGCTTTCTGATCAGGGACCATGTTTGTCTGAGCAAATAGTACGGTGATGAAGGCCCCATTCTGACTCCTGGTATGGCTTAGCAACACAAGGACAAAGTCCAGCAGTTCATACCAAAATCCCTCTCTGATTAGGCAGCTTGGTTATATTCTCTGGCATTTCTGTGCACATATTCTCTGCTAATATTTGGCTGTTATTTAAAAAGGAAAAAAGAAGAGAAACAACGCTGTTAGCTCTAGGGTGCTTGTTGCTATAATACAAATAACCTTTCTTCAAAGTCTGTAACAGTTCCCACAATAAACAGTAACTAAATATTTCACTGTCCTTGAAGTCCTATTGTTTCATTTATAAGAAGCCTTGGGTGGTATGTCTCAAGAAGAGATGTAGGAGTTACGTTTTTGTAACTCCTAGCAATCAAACCCGTATAAGAAATAGAAAATACATTTCAGCCAGCCGCTCTCTAATGTACAATCAGGACTAACAGAATAGTACCTTGCATATAACCTAGTATTATCCTTGGCATACAATTCAAAGGTTCAAATTTTATACCTAGTCATCAAATAATCAGGAGAATAGTATTCCAATTAAAATCTTTTCTTTATTGTATAACCAATCCTATTTGTAAACAGAAAGTAGGTGTATACAGGGGTCTCTTTACAAACACATAAGCCAGTATTTGTAACCAAGTACAAGATTGCTTTCAGAGATGTTTGGTTAAGAACGCTTGAATGTGAACAAGGATGAGCAGACATGCAGAAAATCACACTTTTATCTAGCTTAAAATCAGGCCACAGAAGTCTAGATGCTAAAGATAAATTATTTATTTTTGTAATCATATTTAAATGCATACCTCATTTAAACACATATCTGGTCTAAACCAAATGAAACAAATTACACAAACAAAATTTAGAACAAGTTTTAGAACAGAGTAAGCGTAGACACGGCTCAAAGCCTCCTCTAGGTTTTTTTCCCCCTAATTAAAGGGCTTTGCTATTGTTAGCTTTCCCCAAATTCTCATATTCTTATCAATCACCAGACTGGAGTTTGTTCTGAAAGCAACTGAAAAGACTTCTTGTTTCAGTAACTAATTATGCTGTGAATAATTCTCCAGAGGAAGTCTAAGGCCCAATAATAGGAGTAGCTTCTATGAAAACATGCCCAGTGACTTCCCCTGCTGAGAGCTACATTGAAAGGCCTTGCCAAGCCAGGATATAGATTGGATTCCCAGTGCTGTTGCAAAAACAATCAGTTCCTATGCTTCAATGTACCAGAACAGCTGAAATACTAAATAGGCATGTGCAAATCCTAATTAATTAAATCTAATGCTCCCACCAATGATAGGGTTCTCTATAACATGAAGAATTTTTAATAAATAAACAAAAATGAAAGTTCATGCTGAAAGAGAATGCATCACTATGGCATCTTCTGACATTTTCCTTACATTTTGTTTACTGAACAGTAATTACAATCCATTTGTGAGCATGTCTACTGAACAACATTTGCTTCCCGGAAATCCTGGAATTATAAAATGAATTATCAGTGTTTGCTGGCAGATACTCAGTTGGCCTCTTTCATCCATATTTTCACTGTCATTTAATATTACTCCACTTTTGCAGTGTTCTTTACCTCAAGTTATTTTCGTCATGCTAACATCCCTACTTTTCAATTATGCATGCAAATCCTTTTGTAAAGGATACCTGCCACAAATCACTTCCATACATCTCTCCATATTAAACAGTTCTGTCCTTCTTTTCATAAATGAATTAAAATCTTTCTTGGAATGACCTTAACTTGAAGCAGATCTGCTGACTGTAAATGACTAAAACCAAGGACAAGCCATTACTGCAGCAGCCTGCTCTCCCAGCTGGTGTGAACTGGTACAGTTCCATTCAACTGAAAGGATGCAGATTAGCCCAGCTTCATTGATTTTGCTGAAATTATGCCATTTAACATCAGCTGAGACATCAAGCCAAATAAGAATATGATATTACTTAGAGTATTTTTGGTTCTTTCTTATTGAAGCTATTGCATTTGCCACTTTGCATCAAAACATTCTTTAAACCCCTCCTATTTCTGTAAGTTTTATTATATATATTCATATATTTTCTTCATGTTTAAGGTCTTTGTAATTTCAAAATAGCTTATTTTTGTCATCATATATTCAAATATGCTAGCTATCACACCCAACAAGATATCTTTACTGAAACCTTTCAAAAAACTTAAATGAAAACTCTTTCTATTTTTAAGGACAGAGTAAGGAAACAACAACAAAAGAAAAACAACCCCCAAAGAACAATAAAATGAACTACAAATAAACTAAGGCAAAGTGCAAAGGCTCCTTGCAGGGACAACATGGATGTGCAGATTCAGATTATTGGAGTGACCTCAGCTTCAACCCATTTCTGATTCTAATCAGTCAGATATATTATAGACACATACTAGGTATCTTTCTAGCTCTGGCCTAGCTCTAGGATGGGTCTGTGAAAAGTACATAAACTAGACACAGGTAAGCCATGAGGAGACATAACCGGAAGAGAAATTGACTTTTTCCAAGAGTAAGGAATGTGGAATTTATCCAGGTCCACTGATTTCTTAACTACAGCCATGCTCTGTCTCATGCTAGAGGGCAAAATTACACACATCATGATAGAAGACATTATGATAAATTAGAAAATGCCTTTCCACTCACTTTTTCACCTCTGAGCCTTCTTGTGATGTAATGGTAGACAGAAATATATGAGAAATTTTTATTTCCATGACACCATACAAATGGTCAGTGTAGCCTATGCAGATTCTTGATGCATTTCTGATGGTGAAACGCAGATAGTCTAAGAAGCATGTAACTTTGGAACTTCAGTTTTGGTACTGTAGTGTATTCTTAGATTCATTTGTTGTTTACATAACTGACCTGAGTTTGATAAAGCTTTTTGATTTTCCATTTGTATCAACTGTAATTTGTCTTGTGAAGATCATAAATCTTAAAAGAAACATAGCTGAATCCTCATTTGTGACAAATTTCCATCGGATTCTTCAGCTTACAATTATTTTATATTATTTATAATTGTCCACTTAAATTATTTGCTAATTCCTGGACCTTTCACCTTTGCTTACAGAAAACGTATTACAGTATTTAATTGTCCACTTAAATTATTTGCTAATTCCTGGACCTTTCACCTTTGCTTACAGAAAACATGTATTACAGTTTAAGTAAGAAAACAATAAAACAAGAAGAAATTACAATTAAGGTAAGACACTCAGAGGACATATAATTAACAGTAAGTGCAAAGGGGGAACATTGGTAATAATTTGTGAGCTACAGTTGGCCTTGGATGATGTATACTCTGTCATTGCTTTGAAACCTATATAATATACATAAAAATGTTTAGATAATGGCAGGGCAGTCAGTATTAAGCAGGAAATGTAACAACAACGAATCCAGATAACATACTTGTATGTAACACATCCCTGTTAAATAAGCGGGGATGTGAAGGAAGAATACCCAAGTTAACAGCTTTCTAGCTGATGTTTGCAGGCTCTGTTCAGTCCATATTTACTAAGACTAAAACTAATTTATAAGGATTTAAGTGGATAAAAAAGGTCAAAAGCAGTTAGGCCTTGCAATATGCAGCCAAAAAAAGATCATGCACCTTGAATGTGCTATTGTTTTAGACTTTCAGCTTGGTTTAATATGAAAAAGCATGAACATACGAAGCAGAAAAGAAAAACCTTCTCTAATCAGTGCATTGCAGCTCCCCAAGAGAAGACTGCGTGTATCTTGCTTTAGTAAGCTTTCTGAGTGAGGTTGTTGAGTGAATAAGTTCCTGTTGCCTGAGATAAGGCATAGAGGTAGAAATTAATGAGATCAGTCCCAGAATAGCTAAAGGCTAAAGGTCTGTTACTTGAGGAATATATACCTAAAAGGATATATATACCAGCGAGGGTAATGAGGTCCATAGGTGAACCTGGGTGAAATTCAGAGTGGCTGAAACTGGATGCGTACCCTTGCTGCATGCTGAGCCTGTATCTAAAGAAGATCTCGGTACATAATAGCTACCAGAGGGTAACTCTGTTCCCTCTGTTTCTAGTTTGCATGAAAGGAAACACAGGCTTGTGACCTGTTAGGAGCTGTAGCCAAGAGATTCAAAGGTAAAGTGAACCTGAAACATAAAAGTAACAGCTAAGGAAAAGATGGAAGACTCCTACAAATATACCACTATGCAACATATTTACAACACACACAGAATCAGAATCATAGAATTTAGGTTTGGGTTGGAAAGGACCTTAAAGGTCATCTAGTTCCAACCCCCCTGCCATGGGCAGGGACACTTTGCACTAGACCAGGTTGCTCAAAGTCCCTTCCAACTTGGCCTTGAACACTTCCAGGGATGGGGCATCCACAACTTCTCTGGGCAACCTCTTCCAGTGCCTCACCACCCTCATAGTGAAGAATTTCTTCCTTATATCTAATCTATATCTAGCCTCTTTCAGTTTAAGCCATTACCCCTTGTCCTATCACTACATGCCCTTGTAAAAAGTCCCTCTCCAGCTTTCTTGTAGGCCCCCTCCAGGTACTGGAAGGCTGCTATAAGGTATCCCTGGAGCCTTCTCTTCTCCAGGCTGAACAACCCCAACTCTCTCAGCCTGTTTTCATAGGAGAGGTGCTCCAGCTCTCTGATCATCTTTGTGGCCCTCCTCTGGACTTGCTCCAACAGGTCCATGTCCTTCTTATGTTGGGGGCCCCAGAGCTGGACACAGTACTCCAGGTGGGGTCTCAGCTATCCTTTGGTAGCGCTGTTCACCAGGTATAACCCAATAGGAAGAAGTATTTACCACTGATTCGTAGACATAGTGAACTGGGCCAAGGGTTGTGATCAGGGAAGATGTGTTGTGCTCTTCATTCAGTTTCAGTTTGTGACACTAAAGTAAATGGGTTAACCCCATCTGTCTCAGCCATACTTTTGTTACTTGGAAATTAGAAAAAATACTTCATATTCAACTATTAGAAGCATACTTACCTGCATGATCTAAGTGCTGAAAATCAACACAGTGATCTAAACCAAGCACATGTGCAAAGTTTGCTGCTTGCAAGGTATAAATGAAATGCAATTCAATTATGGCATATTGTTCACAGATGTAAATTTAAAACGCCTAGAAGAGGATGAAAGTGATAAAAGTCTACACAAGGGATAAAAAGCCCAGTACCTTCCTGGAGCTAACTTTAGGGTGATAGGTAACAGAATCCGCCCCCCCTCAGCAAAATATGACACATTTGACATCTATGACAGTTGCCTCAAGAGCTTTGAAAGAGGTTGTGCTACTGTCAATATTAGCCAGATACTATGTTGTAAATCTGACACAGTCTCCAACTGAGTTGCTAACAATATGAAATCCAAGGTAAGATATTACTTACTTTCCATAATAGCCAATGCTGATCTCTACTTAAGAATTCCTTCAGGACACACAATAAAAAATCATGTAAATTTCAGCTGCTACATGCTGTTCTTGTCAGCAATGTGTATGAATAAGACTGGATGATACAGAAGATTAAGCAAGGCATTGTAATAATGAGTACATATTTTGTCTGTTAACATATTTACATTTTCTTGATTTTTATTTAAGTTCTTGGTGAGTCTTTAGTCAGTTTTTAAAATAAGCAGCTGTCTGTAGTGTAATTTCTGTTTGAACAAATTTTTATTTTTATTTTTATTTTTCCAAAAGAATACACACTTCTGCCTTTGAGCAGATCAAAATTTGCACCTTCTGTCTGCTCTGATGGGATGAACTTCTTCAGTCTATCCGAAGAACAGCTCATAGCAATATATATTACTGAAACAGGAACAGCAGGTCAACTCTTCTTTCTCTTGATAAATGGCTTCTGAGAACACAAATTTGTCTTTCCTGAGCTAATAATAACAACTATATGTGTGCTTATTTGTAGTTCCAACTTCTCTTTCTATTTCTAAATGGCACTATCTTTGTACTTATAATTCATTCTGTGAGGCAGGTGAGGAAGTATTGGTATATGGGGTCTTCTACAGACCGGGAAGGAAAAGGCATCTTTCTGGGTGTTCTTGGCTGTCCTTGCAGATGTGAGTTGGTTCACTTTAACATTGCATTATTTATTTTCCTTTGACAACACCACAACATTTCACTGTTTATAATTCACAAAGATTACTTGATATGAACTCCATGGGGAAAGGTGTGAAAGGAAGGGAATACAGAAGGAAATAATCACAGTTATAAAGACATCCATCTTTCAACACAGGTGTGGTTTTTTGCAATGTTGACTTATCAAAATATCATCTAGAAATATGTATTCTAATAGCATGATGAAACCGCAACTGTAGCAACAGTAATTATTCTTTTTATTCTTCACAATTATGCTTGTGGCAATTATAATTAAAACAGATGTTGTTACATATAAATAGCAAGTACATTTATTGTTCTCTTGATAACAAAAATAAGCCATCCTCTTCATGCTTTGAAATTTTCCTGTTATTTTTTTATTTTAAAGAACATCTGGAAATTAGCCAGCAAAGGCCAAAAAAATTGTTAGGCTACAGTTCTACACTTCCATTTTTACTCAAAAGAATGGACAATGTAGAGAGATGAGGAAAAGAATAAGTCTGCTTTCTACACACAGGATTCTTTACAGAGGACTGTGCTTTTAACACAGGCAGCAAGCCTCTAACATTCAAAATACATTTGTCCACCTTTCAAAACCATCTTTTATTCAGATGATTTTCTCTCAGAGATGAAGGGAAAGAGTTTTGATTAACCTCAGCCAAGATATATTCTTCTTACTTTCTTTTCCATCCTCTCAGAAGCAGCTTCTTTTGTCTGCTACATCACAAAACAAAGGGCTTTGGCAGACGAGTGCCTGCAGAACAAAGTTTCTCTGAAGATCAATTGGCGCCTGCAGTCTGAGTTTATGCATCTGAGGCATATGTGTAAAATGAGCTCTCCAGCACAACTTGCTTACAACTTGCATCACAGAAAGACAGTGATTTAAAATGAATGAGATAACCAAATTCCACTTTTTAAATAAGAGGTATGGCCATATATAGTCAATAGTTTCTTTGAATAACTTTTGTGCTCTATTAATAAAGAAATGCATCCACTCCAAGAATGCTACTGGGAATACAGTGGTAAGAAGACACCAAAATACCCATACCAAAGAGAGGAAAATTACAGGGGAATTAACCTAGTCTGTTGAATTAGCCACATAAAAGGTTAGTTGCTATTACTACCCTCAAAAACAGAAACCGGTGTAATGATGTAGGGGTTACTACATTTGATTTCTATGTGAATCTAACTTTCTGAACAGTAAAGAGTACATGTCACATCTCATATGAAATCCTTTTTAATAATCAGGATTTTAGAAGTTTTTCTGAGTGTTTTTACATTGCAGAGTTTGCCATCAAGAAAGGTATTCTCTCTGATACAGTAATTTTCAGTACAGTTCTGAATTTTTTTAGAAAATAGATGGGATTTTTTGCATTAACTATGCTGATGTTTATATGTTCTTTAAATCATCACTTTCTTAAAGGCTTTACAGTTAGTGGTGGGTTTTTTTCAGGAAAAAATTTACTGTATGTGATCAAATAATTTAAAAAAAAGAGATGTGACCTTATAAGAAAATTAATCAAAACTGTGATTGGACTTTAATGACTTCAGTAACTCATGTACAACATAGATTACGTTGTTTTCCTAGATTTTCCTTTGAAAACCACAATTTGGTTTAAGTGCTCAATTTTTTTTTTCTCTCTATAGTGGTAAGAATTTATATTCTTTCTTGAAACACAGATGCTTATTTAATGTCATTTAGCTCCATGCAAAAATTGATTGAAATAACACTGTACAAAGACATGTAATGCTGATAGAGAGGAACTGTGGCCAAATCCTTACTCCAAAGTTCAGACATGACGCTTGTAAGTCAAAGTTCTTCCTCTGCAGAGCAGAATTACTTTGCAAATATTTTAATTTTTCATTTCCCTAGTGTCTTTAAATTGTTACCTTCTTAGTTTAGTCTATTTCTGTGGGTGTTTATTTTTGGTTTTCAGCTGGATTCCCAGAGTTTCTATAATGAGTTCTTCCCATTTCTGTTAGAATGGTGAATAAATGAGGATGCTTACAGGCTCATAAGATTGGGTCCAGGTATGCTAGTGTCCAAAGTTATGCTGCAGTTTTTGCTTACCGGTTAATATGAGGTAACAGCAATTTTTTTACTTTGAGTCTTTATTGTATGCTTTTTTCCTTATGTGATTTTTGTTCAAAGAGGGAAAGAATACAGCAATTGTTAACTTGTTTACAGTATTACATGTGTAATACATATAAATAGAAATGTTCCCTGTGAGAAACCACTGACTCTTATCAGGAGAGCTGTATAATTACTGGGGCTCAGAATTCAATTGTCTTGAAAAAACTCTGATGGTTTAAAATATATCTTTTAAAAGGAAGAGGGGTCTAAGTGTCAAAAGATTCAAACCTAAAATAATTTGTAAACAGCAAAATAATAATTTTAAACTACAGTAAGATAAACAAGCACACGCAAACAAGGGGGAATAAACAAGCAATAAACTGTCAGTTTGACACAAGGCGTTTTTTTGTATTGTCCATGAGTGATGTAGAAAGGTTAGTTTTTTACTTAATTGTAAAGTAGCACAGCTGATTAGTTATTTTAGGTGCAGTGGGCTAGCTGAGAAATAATGACTATAATAATAGAACAAAAAAGGGGCAAATTAGATTGTGTGATCTCAGCAAAGCAAGTTCTGGCAGAGTGGTTGACACTGGTTAACAATGAAGACAATAGAGAGCAATGCAGTAAAAAAGAAGCAGCATTCAGATAACCTGCCTGCCTCCTGAATGTGAATGTATCAACTGGCAATTAATGTATATGGGTCTGAAAGAAAGGGAAAGAGGTTGAAAAAAATACTGTGAAATGGTAGCGAATTAAAGAAATATTAAGAAAATTCATAGGTCCTTCATTAAAGGAATAATCTTTCTGTGTGTTGAACTAAGGTTTCTGAGACTGTCTACACTGTCTTGGTCCTGTCCAGAGTATATGCATTAAACACCTCCTGAGTACTACAGTGCATCTAACAGCACACTATGCCTCACATGCCCTGTGGGGAAACAAAAATGATCCTCCACTGGCTCCTCTGATCTGGACAAGTCAGGGTGTTCCACGAAGCAGACCTATCCCTGCAGATGCAACATCAGTGTTAAAATCAGTTTCTTCCCATTTCCTAGGCAGTTTCTACGTTGGAATCTCTTTCAATAGGCTGTTTCGCATCTACCAGTAACATTTGTTCTCTGGTATCCATGGTCTTGCAGCTCTAGTTTCCCAAGGAGAATTATTGTTTGAATATTTATATAAAATTAATGTAAAAGAGGATTAGCATGAATCCATTGATGAAAGGAAAGCCAACTCCTTCCAAAGCTACCTAAATCTTTAATGGGACAGTGATACAGTTTCTGTCCTTTCGGACAGGACCTGAAGTCTGCTCTGGATGGGGAGGAAGTTTAGGCTTAAAACACTTGGGTATCCCAGAGCCAGTTCTTGATTCCAGAAGTACAAAAAGCATCCTCTATAAGTCACCAAGACTGTTTTCTTTGTAGGTTTGACAGATTTGTCAAACTTTTTATAGGTAGTGCCTGAATGGATAATTTGTCTCTCCACTTCATTAGGCAGCAAATTTGGGAGTGTCTTGCTGTCTCAGACAAAGGGTTTAAAAGGTCTCCATTGCTTTCAGGGTGAGGATAGAAGAGTCTATCAAAAACAGTTTCTTGTGGAAACCAGCTAGGCAGCAGGCATGCTTCTTCAAATTCTGTTGGGACATGAAAAAGCTATGTATTTCATAGTTTCTAAATTGCACTCGCACTTTTTATAAAGTATTCCTTGGGTGGCCTCTGCTAAGGAGATGTGTAAGTATAGCCTCATTCATTTCAGTGGATATAGGCTAAATATTGAGAGTTTGCAACTGAGTGTTTGCAGATAAATGTTTCTCTATTAATACACTTGCTTTTATTTTCAGCAGATCTAAACCATCCTATTTTCTCTTCTCCTCCTTCTTTTTCTTTCACTAGTTCTCAGAAATTAACATCTTAGGGCTAAATTCTGTGGGGTACTTGTATGGCCCACTCCTGGTGAATGATTGGCCTGGATAACCTGGTACAATGAGAATTTGAGTAGAAATACTATATATGTCTGGATTGAATACTCAAAGATGTCTGAATCCATTTGCCTCAAACTGATCATTTTAAAGAGGAAGACGACCATCAACAGGATTAGAAAGCAATCAGAGAATTACGAGGCTTTTGATACAAAGAAGGAATTAGCCTGATAAGAAGTATAAAAACAGCATGAAAATTAATAACAGGAGGAAGAGACCTTGGAGTGGAAAAGACAGAAGTGAAACCTGACTTGGCACTGCCAGAAGTCACCCTGTGGCATCACAGCCCCTGCCCAGGCCAGAGGGAGCAGCGCCCCTGCCCAATGCCATGAAGGTCCTGCCCCAGCGAGTGGCAGCTCCCTGCAGGGTAGGGACAACAAGTGGACACACAGAGCTGCGGCTCCCACATCTCCCACAGGAGGGGTGTGCAAGCAGGGCAGCCCCAGTTCCAGGAGGCTGGGGGTTTACTGGCAATCCACATCTGCTAGAGAGGAGGTATGCTTGTAACTGTGTGTGTGTGTCTGTATATGCATGTGTGTGTGTTTTGGTGTGTTTAGAACCTTTGGGGATAAAATTAGGATAAGATAAAGGTGTTTATAAAGTTGTAGGTGTTTAACATCCTGCCTTTAGTACTGCAGCTATTCTGTTTTATTGCTGGTATTGATCCTGTATGTATAGTTCACTGATTGCTGGATAACTGCATGTTGTTAATACATCAAGAAACTGTTTCAATCCCAACCTGGTTTAAATTATGTGAACGAAGACGTTTTTTCCTTTGACAAATTCCGACCTGAGGTGGACTGGGAAAACTCATTTAGTGATATCGCAAAGGTCCATTGTTGACAGAAAATAAGAATTGTGAACTAAAAAATTATAATCTATATTAAAAATGGTTATGTTTGCTTTATGAACTGTTTTGTTAAAAATATCAAAGAATATCATGAGAGCAAACCGGTTAAACTTAAAACAAAGAAGTTTATGATCAGCATAACTTATCACTGGTCACTGTAGTCTTTCCTATTGACTGTAGTCTTTCCTATTGTAGTGCAACTGATGAAAACTACATAGCATAAAGTCATGATTCAGCACATTGTTCACAAATGTAAGTTTCTCTGCATGTTGATAACCCGAAATACCTGGGCCTGTCTCTAGCTCTGTTAGTGATGATGATTCTAGGGAATCTCATTTACATCAAGGTCTATTTTTTCCTCACATGTCTCTAGGGAGAAATTCTTAAAACAACTTCAGTATTTTTTAATGAGTTGCTGAAAACAGAATCTGCATTTTTACTTCACTTTTCAGCATATCTTTAGAGCATACTTGTTCATTTTGCTTTATAGCAGCAAGGGGTACACTCAGCAAGTGCTAAAAATCTTTAAAGCTAAGAATAATTGCCAGATGTTCCTGATAGCTCATTATCACCACCTTCAGCATTTCTTTCTTTCCCTCTCTTTAATGACACTGTGATAAATTTCCAGGAGACTTTCACTAAATAGAACCTAGGTTATACTTGAATAAGCCAAGATGATAATATTATTAATTGTTTAAGTTGATCATTATAATATATACTTGTCCTGCAGTGATCTGCACTTCACCACTTATACTCAATACACCATAAATGTTTGACCCATTATAGAACGATAGTCCCAAACCAAAAAAGAAACAAGATAAAATACATTTCTTAAAGTGCTACTTTGTTTGAGTTTTCCTGGGAACCTTAACACTTTTAAGTTATTTGAGCACATGAGAAAGTTCAGCTGTTCAAAACAGTTTCCTGAATCTTTCTTTCAGACTTCCTGTCTTGTTTTGAGGTGCTAGCTACTACAGCTAATAGAGATAATTGCAACTGAATGACAATATAGAAACATTTGCAGGTATGCAGGGATTGACTAGAAGCCTCAGCTCTGGATGCTGACAAAAGATAAATAACTGTGAGTGAAACGACAGCTTAAGACGCCAAAGAGAATGCCCGGTCTTCTTGTCCTCTGACCTCTTTTGGTTATATATGATACTGAAAAGACCGGTAGGATATATTTACAGTATTAGGTCCGTGCTTAAGCTAGACCTTGAGCCTCCTCTCAGTGCACAAATACAACCATATATCCTGTCCCTCACTGGCTCAAAACTCAAAAGCTTAATTGTTTTTATTAAAGGTACTGTTGAAATTTAAAAGCAATATCATTACTTTGTTATTAAGGTAACCTTAGTAACTGAAGATAGTCTAAAAATTAAAGCCACAGCATTCAAACCTTTAGTTCATGGCAATGGCTCCCTAGGAAAGACAAAGAAAATGTCACTTACATACCAACCAATTTTACAGGAAGGAGTCAAAGGATCATCATGACTTTAAGGCTGCAAAAATAGAGCAGAGATGCCATTCAGTGGAGGCAACTGGGGAACCAGTGCAGCTACCATTGCTCGCCTCTCATTATCACTTCAAAGTGGATGATTAAAATACTCCTTGTCCAATGCTTACAAAACTATTTTTGTCAGAAACAGGCAAGGATTGTTTGTCTCCTGAGACTTCACACTGAGGCTGAAGAGAACAACTGAAAAAGGGTCTTTGGTAAGTGAAACAGTGAACAGCTTCCTCTCTGGCCCACCAAATACTTCACTTGACTTTGCTTCCTTGATTTAGATATGTAAATGGAGATGTACCAGAGGAGAGTTTATTTTCTTGAAGTCACCTGAGCAATGCTACCTGAGGTAGTCAAAGCACTTTTTATGTATCAATGAAGACCCAGTTCAAAGCAAGATGTTCCATCACTCTGTTCACCTTTCCTGGGTACTCAGTATCCATACTGTGTCCTCAAGTATTCCCACTTTCCCTTTTCAAGCCTATTATCTTGTCTCCATACAGTGGTCCTGCACACCATCAGTCTTTCTCCCAGGTCCCCAAAATACAACCCTTCCCCCCCATATCAACAGTTTATTTATTAAGCACAACCAAGAATACTATCTCAGACCAAAGAGAAAAAGCATAATCAGTTGCACAATTCCTTAATCCTCTGATGTTTTTTGGTGAAGTTTTCAATTAATAGATAGGCCAAAGTGATAAAAGAGATCCTACTTAATGGGCTTTCAAAATATTTATTGAGCTAATTTTTCAAGTCCTGCCATGAATTGTCATAATCTAATCCAGTTGTCACATAAATATAAATGCTGAAATGGGGCATCCTGAAAACATCAGGAATGTTAATCTCCTCAAATAATTCACTATCAAATGAGCTATTATATATCAAACACAAGCAAATAACAGATGAAATAAGAAATACTACCATGTAAGTGGTTTCTTTGTTTCTGTTGAAATAAATAATGTTAACTGTAATCAGAAATTTAGCAAAATTAATTTTTATCAAAAGATGAGTATAAGATAAAGTAGGGAGTGAACAGTCAGAGGAAAGTTAGAGATATTCAAGTTGGCAGGGTCTGATGAAATTATCCCTGGAGCACTGAAGGAACAAACTGTTGCAGGGTCTGAACTGTTACCGATTAGCATTGAGACTTCTTGGAATAGGAGGAAGGTCCCAGAAGAGTGGAGAAAGGCAAACATAGTATTTATATGAAAAAGGGCAGAAAAGCAGGGTCAGTAGAATTATAGACCACTGAGTCTGATTCTGTTTCCAGAAAAAAACACCTGAATAAATTATGAAATAAATTATAAGCTTATAGAGAATAAAGAATGGTGGCGGTGGGGGAAAGAGCTCAAATCAATGTATTTAGACCAAATAGTAGACAACCATTTAATTTATTTCTTTGACAGGATAACTGTGCTATTGGCTAAAGAACAATCAGTAGAGGGGTTATATCAGCACTTCAGAAAGGCTGTTGACATTGTAACATATGGCAATCTCTTGAATAAAAAGGGGAAAAAATGGCTGAAATTGCCAGAATAGGTATGTAATTAGATGAAAAACCACACTCAGAGACTATTTACATGTAATCAAGCTGCAGAAACTACATTTTGAAAGGTTTACTGAAGGGTCAGTCTCTACATATTTTTGTTAATGACCAGGTTGACTGAATAGACAATACATATATTGCATATATTGCATATATTTGGTATGTAATTAGATGAAAAACCACACTCAGAGACTATTTACATGTAATCAAGCTGTAGAAACTACATTTTGAAAGGTTTACTGAAGGGTCAGTCTCTACATATTTTTGTTAATGACCAGGTTGACTGAATAGACAATACATATATTGCATATATTGCATATATTTCGGGCAAACAGGACGTGGTGTGTCAGAAGGGCGTGGCGCGGCATTTCGCACAGGCACACAAGCATACAGCTGTCCAGGTCTCCGGCTGCAGGGAGTGCCTGAGCCTGTCACTTGTACTGGAGGGCAGCAGAGACACCACCTGTGTGCGGTGTGACCAGGTGGATGATCTGCTCGGCCTGGTGGCAGAGCTGAAGGAGGAGGTGGAAAGGTTAAGGAGTATCAGGGATTGTGAGAGGGAGATAGATTGGCGGAGCTGCACCCTACCATCCCTGAGGCAAAGGCAGCAGATGGAGGCTCCACAAGAATCAGAGGATCCCCTGCCCTCTTGCCACCAGGCAGAAGGAGGGGACCTAAGTGATGGGGGGGA
>NW_008795041.1:5821041-5829095 GCF_000699145.1 Aptenodytes forsteri | reverse complement strand
AGCGATAGGACGAGAGGAAATGGCCTCAAGTTGCGCCAGGGGAGGTTTAGATTGGACATTAGGAAAAATTTCTTTACTGAAAGAGTGGTTAAACATTGGAAGAGGCTGCCCAAGGAAGTGGTTGAGTCCCCATCCCTGGAAGTATTTAAAAGATGTGTAGATGAGGTGCTTAGGGACACGGTTTAGTGGGCCTGGTGGTGTTGGGTCAATGGTTGGACTCGATGATCTTAGAGGTCTTTTCCAACCTTAATGATTCTATGATTCTATCTGCTGTTTTTAATGAATTACAAACACTCTGGAGGGCAGCATCCAAATCCAAAATCATCTTAACTAATTGGAGAAAATGTCCAAAATCAACAATAGGATATTTAGTGAGCACTAGTACAAAGAACTAGACTGTAGAAGGTTATAGTTAAAATGACAAATAGAAATGTAGATCTGACCAGACAGTGGAAATTAAGATGATGTTGGACTTAGAATGGATTGCAAACTGCATGTGAGGCAAGAGTGTGCAAGATAAGATTATGCAAAAAGGCAAATCTTAATCTGGAGTGTAATCAGTAGGAGTGTTGAATGAGGAGCATAGAAAGTGTGTGATTTTCTGTTCTATTTGTCCCAAATAAGGCTTCTAGTGGCATACTGCATCTGCTTTAGGTCACAGCATTTTTGGAAACACAACTGATGGAAGTCCACAGAAGAGGAACAACCTAAATGGAAATGTTTAAAAAATAAGACCTCTCAGAAAGGTTGAAGGAATGTAATTTAGTTTGAACAAATAAAGGAAAAGGGATAGGGTTTGTTATAATGGTCTTCTAGCATATGAAATGTGATTAATAAGAGGATGATGATAAGTTATTTAACATCTGTTCAGGGAAGGACAAGAAGAAAACAGTTTAGCTTGCAGAAAAGAGGAATTAGATTAGGTATTAGTAAAAAAGTGGGGGGTTTTAATGCAACAGATGGCAAAACAATAGGAAAGGAAACCTAGAGAATATCTAGGTTTAGAGGGTTTTGGTAAGTTCAGCAAACATCTATTAGTCATTGCCCAAAGACTACCAAAATACTTTGTTCTGAAAAAAAGGGCTCTAAAACAGCCTTTGAAGTCTTGGTTTTCTTTTCTACACCTGATGCTGTCATTTTGCTATTGGCATTTTGGAAAATCCCAAGTTGTTTCCAGTAACCTCAAGATTTATTTTATTTATTCTTCAAATCTTATACATTTTAGTCATCAAAAGTCCATGTGAGATAATAGTACTTTATTTGAGCTTCATTGGTAGCACTCCAAATATGTTTTTATCCTCTGGAGAAACTCTCAGAAAGGCATGAACCTTGAGGCCATCTTCAGTAATAAAATATGAAAAAAATTGTTGATGAAATTATCTAGGCTGCAGAGCTTAATACATTAGCAGCATCTGATTTATTGGTTTTGTTTGTCAGTCTGCATTTTTTATCTGTATCACCTATTTTGCTACAAAAGTAAAACAAAGGTTTAATTGCTGTTGATCATTTTTTCACTTGTACAAGGAATTGATGTCTACTTCTAGAAAAATGTCTACAAAATGATAAATCTCAAACTCTTAAGATCATTCTCAGTCTAAAAGTTCTGCCTCAACCCCTCCCAGAGCTTTTAATGTCTTAGGCCTTATTGGACTTGACCACAAACAGAACTAACTTTCCTTGTCTACTATAATTTCATATTAAAAACAACTGCCAGGAGGGTATATAGGCATACATCATTTGATTCCAATGAATGTTGCTCCATTCTTGTCTCAAACTCTTAAGATCATTCTCAGTCTAAAAGTTCTGCCTCAACCCCTCCCAGAGCTTTTAATGTCTTAGGCCTTATTGGACTTGACCACAAACAGAACTAACTTTCCTTGTCTACTATAATTTCATATTAAAAACAACTGCCAGGAGGGTATATAGGCATACATCATTTGATTCCAATGAATGTTGCTCCATTCTTGGTGTATATGTATATATATGCCAGGAGGGTATATAGGCATACATCATTTGATTCCAATGAATGTTGCTCCATTCTTGGTGTATATATGTATATATACACTCATTTGCCGTGATTAAAGATAAAGATTCAAAGATGAAGATTCATTAATCAAAGTTGATTTATAAGGTAGTGGAAAATTAATTCTATATGTCAGTGGAACATTAATTATATATGCATCTATAATAATACTTTATGCACTTTTGCTTAAGTGTGTTAATACTGTAGTTCTTCCATGAAAAGATAGAGCACTGCATGTCAGAAAAATGCAGATTTGTCTCTGAATGTGAAATGGTAAAAAGACAATTTATTTATCAAGGGATGCAAATCTCTATGTTCATTAATTTCTAAAACTGTTTCTTGAAGAGTTAAAATTAAGCAGAGCACTGCAGAGTCTGCAGCCAATTTGTTAAGGTACATAGGCAGATGACTAAGCCCTGGCCTGAGGTTTAGCTACGTGAACTGATCATGAGAAACTGTTGGACATAGGAGCAAGAAGCTGCTATGCTTCTCACTATGAGAAAGAGTTGGATTTCACAGATGGTTAAGGGGGAGTGCGGTGAGAGACAGCCAAACCCCACAGGTAACTGAGAGAATTGGAGACCTCTTGGGGAGTGAAATCCTTCAACGCCAGTGTGGCCTTAGTAACCATAATCTGCAAGGATGGCTTGATTGGCTAGGTTACTCTATCACTTATATCGTATGAGGCTGGAATGCCCTAGGTAACTATATCAGAAGTAGCAGGTCTGGGTATGGATGCAGCAAAACTCTCAGTATTTAATTAAGGATGGACATTTTACCTGGGAGGAGACAAGGATGAAGGAAGGGAAGGATCAACGTGGATGGAGGAAGAACAAGCATGGGAAGTGGAGAGGAAGGAGGATAAAAGAGGGCAGCTGAGCGAGAGCAAGGCGTGGATCAATTCACTTGCCTGGTTAAGCCCTGCACCTGACCACTGCAGGCTGTCTTGTTTTCTTATTAAAATCCATTCCTAATAATTTTCTGTGTGAACTGCTGTGACCTTTCTCTGTTCTGCATGTGTGCTTGCATGCATGCATGCGTCTTTTTTGCTATCAAACTTTGAACTGGACTAGCCAGCAAGTCAGAGGAGGCACTCAGAAAGACCCGAGGTCTGAGCCAGTGGCTGGGTAAAGGGATGGGGATCTGGTTAGGGATTCGAAAAGACTTGGAGTATGTTGTAATATTCCAGGTGTCTGCGAATGTGGCTGTGTCTGTGAAGCAAAAGATTTAGGGTGTGTGTATTCTTCACTAAGTGAACCTAAACCCTTATCAGCCAGAGAGGAGGAACGGGTCTGTGCTGTCTATGTTGACCATGTTTATGTGGTGCCAGTAAAGGCACTGCTCTCTCTTTATGTTGGTTTCTATGGCTGGCCATGTTTGCACCATGTGTGGGTAGGTGGATGGGCACCTACCAGGAACACACGCCACTGTTGGCTGGACTTGAGAGCTAGAGCAGCCTGGCTGTATCACACTGGGTCTGGATGAACCTTGGGGTCCAAGATAAAGTTGACTCTAGTGGATCAGGAAGGAGAATTTTCCTTTGTCCCAAAGCTCACAAAATTGGCTTCACTTAATAGAGTTACTATGAGGATGTTAAGGAAATATGTTGTCCAATAGCTTTCCTGATCTGCTGTGCATTCAGATTGCAGCGCAGCCTCACCATATATGCCTCATCTTTATCATACAGAGCACAAGGGAATAAATAAAGCCTTTGCCAGTTTTATTATGCACAAAACACTTTTATTGGAAACTCTTGCATACATGTGTATGTTTGTTTTGCACCGGGGTGAGGAGGGATTGAGATGAGAGAGAGAGGTAGACGGTGCAGATTATTTCTGGATATCAGTAAGAAAGGCTCAACAGCCAATGGCTTAGTAAGATAGCTGATTTAATAAGACAGAATAAGAAGAGTTACATGGATAACAAGCAAGTCTTATATCCCTTCAGATGCTGGGAACACCACATTTGTGCAGTAACAGGCAAGGCCCGGATAGATTTTCCCACAGCACACTGTGCAGATATGGTCCGTGGAAGGAAGCTTCTCCTCTTTTGGTTATTTGAGCTATTGTATAATTTTCTTACAAGAAAACAACTCTCTTCATAAAGGATGCTCACATGACAGCTTTTTCCCACACTTTTAGATAAAGGCAAGGCCATGCAGGAGGTATAATGTCTGGTATCAAGTGGGTGCTGCCAGTCGGTTCCCCTGTTACAGTGAGCTGGCTGAGCTTGTCCTGCAGCCACGGGGTTTGGGCCACACAGCAAGGCCTGAAGGGCAGGCTGGACGCGCAGCACAGCCCGGCACAGAACAGACCTGGATTGTTATGTGGATCACTGACCCCTCAGTGTGCAGTGGTCTCCCAGTCAGGGTCATCACATCCCACCCTTTGATCCACATACAGTTTACCTTTCCCAAAGATCTTATAAATTACAGATTGTATTACTAGCATATGGGCTTTTCAAGCCCTGAGTACAAGGCCCAATAGAGCAGACGTGGCCAGTTCAAGATCACCGACTCCTTGAATACAACGTCTTCTGCACAGCTCCCGATGCAATGTTCAACATGTGCTTGAATGTGTTTAACGTCACCTGCAACTTCTCATACATTTCATAGAATAGAATCATAGAATCATTTAGGTTGGAAAAGAACCTTAAGATCATTGAGTGCAACCGTTAACCTAACACTGCCAAGTCCACCACTAAACCGTGACCCTAAGCACCTCATCTACACGTCTTTTAAATACCTCCAGGCATGATGACTCAACCACTTCCCTGGGCAGCCTGTTCCAATGCTTGACAACCCTTTTGGTGAAGAAATTTTTCCTAATATCCAATCTAAACCTCCCCTGGCGCAACTTGAGGCCATTTCCTCTCGTCCTATCACTAGTTACTTGGGAGAAGAGACCAACACCCACCTCACTACAACCTCCTGTCAGGTAGTTGTAGAGAGCGATGAGGTCTCCCCTCAGCCTCCTTTTCTCCAGGCTAAACAGTCCCAGTTCCCTCAGCCACTCCTCATAAGACTTGTGCTCTAAACCCTTCACCAGCTTCGTTGCTTTTCTTTGGACGTGCTCTTCTCACCGCCAAAACTCCCATAATGATATCCCACAGCACTATTCCCAGTATTCCAATAATCCCTAAAGGGCATTGCCCACCTGCTGTGGCAGGTGCACCTTCTGTGCAGCTTAAACTAATATTGATGGGTTATATCTACAACAATATTTCTCTTGAGGTGGTTTTTCAGAACATATTCATTTTCAGGCTACATCCTACTACTTTCACGCACTTTGCAATAGGTATACTTACTGACACTCTGGTGCAATTTATATTGACTTTACAGTTCTTCAGAATTCCTCTCTCAGTTTTCAGGTACAGAAAAGAAAATGCTACTGTGAACATCTGCAAAACAATTGTCAGAATAAAATTATTTGTTTATTCCTGTGGTCATTCCAAATACCCTTTCTAGAGCTATAAATGACAAATATAAGGGATTAAGGAACTTGTGAGTATTTCCATCAGTTATACAGTAACATATCTTTTGCCAGCTTCCTGGAATAGGCTGGAGGATGCAGCTGTAAACAAAAGGCAATCCAATCATTCTTTTCTGGGCTGTTTTCGGTGCTCTGGCAACTGATACTGATTAAAAAGCACATATGAATAACTCTGGACATCCAGATGAACAATTTTGGAGTAAAATTTCAAATAGGTTTAATCAGTTCTATTGCCAAACCTTGACTAGACTATGCTTTGGGTAAATAATTAAATACAAGAAAATTTTACATTCTTTGGTACTGAAAGTAGCAGCTACTCTTTCAAATGGAACAGATAGGCATTCATATATCAAGTACAAATAGATAAAACACTGTGTGTAAGACAGTAATAAATGTATGACATGATTGTTGAGGTGCTGAGCATTTTTGCTACATGTCCAATTCTAAAAGCCCACAGGGTAAAATGGTAATTTCTAAAGAAAGCTCTAGTTAATTAGGTGAAGAGTAAGAGTATGCATGCAATGCCCGTAGAAGAGTCTGCTGATGTTCAGAAGAATATGATAAAAATAATTTATTTGTAGTGATGTATTTTTTTTTCTAAGTTGGGGGATGAAGAAGTCAGTAAACAACATCAAAAAAGGAAAGCTATATGGCAAAGGTACAAATGAAAGGAACTGAAATATTTATTCCTTACGGCAAATTTCTATCAGAAAATGCAACTTGAGAAGGGAATGTGTTTATAGGGTTCGTATAATCTGATTATGTCACGTTACATCAATAAAGACAACAATATCAGGAATGAAGTCACTATTTCTGTTCACCCTAAGACAGAGAATTTTTTCTACTGAGAAATTTGCATTTTCATACTAACTGCAACATATGGTACCGTAGCCATAAAGATATTTTAATATGCTCACACTGTCAGGTGAAAGAGATTGACAGTCATTTAATTTAAAGAGCTGCCATCATATTCCAGCAAATGTTAAAAAAAAATAACTTTCTGGACAGAAAAAAAGCCCTTGAACACTACTACATAGATCTACTACATAGACAATATTATGCATTTCTCACTATAATTTACTAAATCGTTTTACAGAAGTTTGTTTTCTATTTACAAACATTCCTCGTCTTAGTTGATTCACTTCGTGATGTTACAACTCACTGTTTGTAGTATCACAATTGTTTCCATGGAGATGGCCTGTGATACCACCAGCACAGACATTTAAAGAAAATTACTCAGGAGGAAAATGCCTACAGATCATTGATCTGTATACTCATAAGAGAGATTAGATCAGAGCTATAGCAGATGCAAATCAAAAATAGTGGGTGCAAAAGCTACCACTTACTACAGGAAGAATATCACTTATATCTCTGTATCTGCTGCTGTCAGTTTACCCCAGTCTTAGCACTGAAGACTTAAGAAACATACCCAAAAGTCATCATTGTGATAGCTTTATGAAGATCTTTAATCTATTTATAATTTATTAATTCAATGTCACTGCACTTCCCAGTCTAGCACAAAGGTTGCATAGTACAACCTTTATGATACAGTTCAGAGCTACTGCAAAAAAGAGTAACAGCTGAAATAAAGGACAGATTCCTAAATAAGTGTGAGGACAGGAGTCTAAAGGGTATCTGCAGTTGAGCAAAGATCAAACAGTTTTTTGGAAGGAGCAGCATAACCACTGAATTTATTTTTTTTCTGAAGTAATAGTATTTAAGCCCCATTGAAATTCAAATTCTAAATGACAGTCTTGTGTCAGTGCATTTGCCCTCTTAGTTGATCCTGCTTTTGCTAAAAACTTAACTGTATACACAAGAATAGTAGACATCCTTATCCTATGCCACAGCTGTAAATTGATTTTGATGCTCCTTTTACTTCCAGCGTGCTTTCTTTAGTGTTCCCCAGGTTTAATGTATTATTAAATAATACAAATTAAACTACAAGGTTAGTATTTTTAAATGTCTAATAGAAAACTTATATTCACTGCAAGTCAAAAACCTTTCTCTTCATCTTCTCTTCTCTTTACTGAAGTGAAGAGGTACTAGCTAAACCATATTTAGATTAAAAACAATCTGAAGTCCTAAACAGTCCTAAATGTAAGTGATGTCCCCATCCTTATCTCCTTATTTTCCTTATTGTATCTGATGAACTTTTTGTCATATTTTCTCCTCCTGTCCTGTTGATGGAGGGTGAGTGAAAAAGGAGGGTGAGTGAAAGAGCAGCTTGGTGGGCACCTGGCAGCCAGCCATGGTCAACCCACCACAAGGGTTTCACATAATCACAGATCAGACCCTGTCTCCTCTACAATTGTCCAGAACTATTCAGGAAAATCTCAATCCTCAGAAGGACTGTCTGTCCTTCATTGTCGGTTTTCCTAGTCAAATGATGAAAACTACATTCAGATACAAAAAATAAAACTGTTTAATTTTTTTTTATTGAGAAGAGATGGCTCCTGGGAGACATTATTGCGGCCTTTCAATATATAAAGGGGGCTTATAAGAAAGATCATAGAATCATAGAATAGTTTGGGTTGGAA
>NW_008795041.1:5783475-5818368 GCF_000699145.1 Aptenodytes forsteri | reverse complement strand
AGTATCGCATCCCCTCTGGTAGGGCTGTCTATTACCTGGCTTAAGAAATTATCCTCAATGTACTCTGGGAGTCTCCTGGATTGCCTACAGCTCGCTGTGTTACTTTTACAGCAGATGTCAGCATGGTTGAAGTCCTCCAGCAGGATGAGAGCCTGCGAGTGCAATGCCTCGTGTAGCTGGAGTAAGAAGGCTTCATCAATAGGCTCCCCTTGATCAGGCAACCTGTAGTAAACACCAACCACAAGGTTCCCTTTGTTGCCTTGGTCTCTAATTCTTACCCATAAGCTTTCAACCTGCCCATGGCTATTCTTCAGAGACAGCTCTTCAAGAAAGACTTTTTACCAGGGTCTGTAGTTACAGGTAGGACAAGGGGCAATGGTTTTAAACTGAAAGAGGTTAGGTTTAGATTGGACATCAGGAAGAATTTTTTTATGATGAGGATGGTGAGACACTGGAACAGATTTCCAGAGAAGCTGTGGATACCCCATCATTAGAAGTGTTCAAGTTCAGGTTGGATAGGGCTTTGAGCAACCTGATCTAGTGGAAGATGTCCCTGCCCATGGCAGGGGGGTTGGACTAGATGGTTTTAAAGGTCCCTTCCAACTCAAACCATTCTGTGATTCTGTGACACATGCATAATTTTTTTCTTTAAACAGATGGCAACTTAAATTATATAGCATAAGACTGCTGATGCATGCTATTACAGACTACCCACAGCAAACATCCCCCTGAGCCCAGAGGAGCAAAACAGTTGGAAGAATGTAAAATAAGGTTGGCTTAAATACGTGGCACATTGTGTTCTACAGGAAAACCAAATGCAGGAGTCCATCAGGAATAAAACGTCAAAATTACAAAATCTCTTTTTAAATAATCAAAGGCTCCCAGTATAAAAAATAAAGAGCATTTCTAAAATGGTATTATCTTAAAAATCTATAAAGTCAAGTGGGTCTGTCCAAATTATTCTTATTGTATTTAATTCTTCTCCTTAAAAGCCTTTCAGTCTTACAGGAACTCACTATTCCAATTCTGAATGGAGAAAAGTCTCTTCAATGAAAGCTTATTAATAAATCAAAGTTAACAGACTGCTTAATGTTTTGCCTAGTCTCATTCTTCTACCAATCGGCAGCCTAGTTTTACATAGCCAGAAAAACAACAGAAAGTAAATTATATTTTGCTGCTTTATCTAATAAAATTTTAATCATCCTGCCAATACCAGAAGTGTGGAAAAAATGGATATATGTAATGTATCATTCAATAGTTATACATTCAAGTAAGGTAAAGCTCATAGAGCCCATGCTGAGAATTACAAAACAAAATGGACATATGTATAAAACAAATGGGTTGCAGTAGACAATATGAAATAATTGTTTTCATTGAAACAGTATTTTACTACTCAGAAAATAAAAGGACTCTGAATATATCATTAAATTCTTTTAGTGGATATTCTGAATCACCTCCAACCCGCTCCACCCAAAAAATTAACAATAATCTTTGGAAGTTCATAGAGTTTCTCAGTTTTGACTCCCAGTGTATGGCTAGGTAAAGGCAATAGTCTACTGATAAGTTTCCAGAATTCTTAGGCTCAAACAGTATTTTAAGAGATAGGACCCTTGTTGTATAACTGAACGTGTATTTTATTGAAATAGCTGTGCAGAAATCACAGATCAAGCAGTGCAGCTTGATTGGCTTTGAACAGAGGCAAAGTCTCCAGAGAAGAGAAATAAGTTATGTACAATATTTACAGTAAAAGCATGTGATATTCTTTGCTCTCTTGCACTGAACTAACAACCTCAGTATAGACAAAGTACAGAGACCAGTAACAATAAGGGCAAGGTGACATTTTGGATATGACAATTATTCAGCTGAAGTGAATAAAGTTCTACACTGCAATAATACGAATTGCCCTTATATTGATATTTCACAGATGTTCCATCCTCAGTGACAGGAAATTGTATTTGGATTCTAACCTATGCCATTTACATTATATTTTTAGAGTTAAATATAAGAAAATTTTAAATTTAATGTATGTACTTTACAGCTATTGTCAACAGAACATTCCCTCCTCCTCTTTATTTTTTTCCAACTCCCATAGTACTACTGGCACATGTGAAACCATCTACATTTTTACTAAATAGTTATTATTTGGGGTGAGGCTTATTCCATGGCACTTTAATCACCTTAAACATACATGTAATCTGACGTAATCTCCTGAAGTATTTCTAGAGTTGCTAGAGGGAGAAGTGCTTGTACATGTATGCTGTTACATCTCAAACCAAAATTTGGGTTGGTTCTGCTGTGTATTAGAATCTAGATACTACTTGTGCCTTTGGTCGCTGCCAGAGTCTCTGCTGAATCAAACCTACTAGCCCTCTCTGAGGAAAACCCCAGATGTTTTCAGAAGGCAATTCATTACAGGTATGGTTAAATTCCCATCCTTTTTACAGAGTCTTGTGCTTTCAAACAGTCCTATATTCTCATGCCATACCCAGGGCATGCAACAGATGCCAGGTGGCCAGAAGGGTTAGGGTTCACGGTCAGTATTGTGCCATTATTGGCTGGACACAACCACTGTCTGGATCCCCTGACTCTAGAGAGAACACAGATATCTCAGTTAAGTTTTATTTCTGACATTTAGATGGAGAGAGTTGAGTGAGATACAACCTTTTAAATACGAAATATACCTTCCTGAAAAAATAAAATAGGCCAAATTCTTGGACTACATTTCCATGTTTCCAGCAAAGTAAACATGTCTAGTTTCCAGATGAGCATTGTCTGAACTGGGGAAAAAAGTTGGAAGGCAAAACCCATAGAAATGCTCCCTTACTTTAGGTCTTCCATTGACAGCTATTTAGTTGGAAGTGGGCTCATTTTTGCAACATGATATTTATTTAAAAGCATTCAAAGAGATGTTGTGAAATGCACATACGGGAGAGAAATTGCTTTGTTTCATCCTCTCAACATACAAATTATGCTACATACACTCACGCTGATTTGCCAATGTGTAACTTGGTGTGACTGCTGCTAACTACTGTGGTAAGAGCTGAGTCACATTTTTTCAAGGAATAGTTTATTATAGAAAATTGGAGAGGAGGGTAGATCGCTGATGAACTTGTGAAACCAGAGGTTGAATAATCTCAGTCAAAAATGTTTTAACAGAAATTGATTGGCCATAACACTATAGTATTTATTGTAGTTAAAGGACACTTTCATTTTCAAAACTTTGATTGAAATGGGTTGAGGGCCTGAGCTCCACTTTCTACGAACATATAAAAAACCTTCCGATTTGTCTTTAATCCCTTTTATTATTTGCTTTTAAATTTCATAAATGACCAAGTGAAATAGACCAAAGAAAGATCTTAGTGTCCAATTAAGTACATGATTTTTACCTAGTATGTTTCTGTAACTTTTCCATTTTTCAAAAAAAATAAGTAAGAAAGTAAAAAAGCACCAGACAGAATTGTTTTAGATTATCCAAAAACTTTATTTTTTCAGTACAACAGAGAATTAAAAAATCCCAAAAGCAGTCATGATTATAGAGATTAATACCGAGTATGACTTAGTGTACAGGTACTGATCTAGCACAGCAGTTTGACCTATGCACCATTATGTCTGTACTGTTAAAAGAAGAAAGGCCAGGGAGCAGTCTTGGCCCTGGAGCCAGATGACCTCTGTTGGCTTACATCCATTTCTTTAGGGCTACACCCTTCTAGAGCACACTGGCTGTGTCCACACTGGTGACCTGTGGCTACCATTGGCACTTTTGTGTCCCTTATCTCAGGCTCATAAAAGCAGAAGAACTGCTGAAATAATGTGTATCAGTACAATGACAAAAGTTTGGTAGAAATGTTTGTTTTGAATAAAAATAGATTAGAGTCCAAAAGGGGAGCTAAGGGAATAAGCAGAATTCCATTTATAAACTTGAATCAAATATATTGAAATGCTTTACAAAGGAGACAAATATTTATATCCCCATGGAACAAATGGAGGAACCAAACACCTAGAGGAAAGCCTGTGGCAATGCTGGAAATAGTTTTTCTGCTATAAGGAATGCGGGAATACTTATATGCCACAGGAGAACTTACTGTTAGGATAATTTCCTCAAATGAACTTGTTGCAGGCAGCATATTAAACTTGTTTTAGTGTGATTCTACATCCATTACAGAAAAGTAAACAATGCTTAGTTAACGTTTCAGTTTTCATCCCAGAACTCAAATAATTCCTAAATAATAATTAACTGTAAGTTGCACCAGCATTTGTGTCGCCTCTGCATGTTGCCTTGGGTTTACGCTTCAATACTCTGTTGCATATTGTTCTAAGGGATTTTTGTTTCAACATGTTATTCTCTGACGATCAAACCTTTGATGGTTTTGCCCACAAGTTGTACAGGTAATGAGGATCAGAGTTACATGAGTAGTTGCCTTGAAGACTGCTTCCAACTTCACAAGCTCCATATCTAAAAAGTAGAGCTTTGGAGCTCTTGGAGTAGACTACAAGCCGAGGGGGCGAAGGGTGTTTGGGGTGAGCGCTCCTCTTTCATAGCTTTTCAGTGACACTGCTTTCTTGTAGGTAATCCTCATTACAGCTTTCCCAGTCTACTATGGAGAATGCTGGAGCATCTGCCATCACAGTATGAACCTCATTTTACAAAGAAGGCCTTCAAATAAACCAGTGGAGGAAATGCGTAAATTTTCTCTTCTCTGAGATCGCTGGGGTTTAGGTGCCATTGATTGTGATTATGTTCTTTCAGAGCCTGTTTACGTGGCTTATCATTCCTTAGGGACCTCTTTCTCTCAGGTTCACTAGCTAAATGGCAAAAATGTTTGTACTAGTATTTCCAAGCTCAGATGAGTAGCAATTTATATTTCAGGTAGAGGAGTTTTCATTTTGTTTCCTTATGACCTACCATAGTGCATGTCTGCTAATACTTTCCTGTTATTTTTCTTCTTGAGCTTTTACCCACAAGAGAGGGAAAGTATGGAGGAAGATAGCGTGCCTTCTTGTGGTCTGAAGAATTCATTTCCACATAAAATCAATCTTTATTGAGGTGTCATGTACTAACTAAACAAACCTCATCTCCTTTGAGATTCAATCATGCAACCAGAGCTAGCATTATCAGGGATATTTTTAAGACTGGAAAACAGATAATACATATTTTAGAACATATTATTTACTGAACTGAAAGCAAAACATGTTTCTTGGCAAAAGCAAAATGCTAAAATTTTAGAACAAAAATATTAACTGTTAATCTGTTACATTGAATCCTCATAATATTTCCCTGCCTGAAATGTCACTTTTGTTTACAGTCACACTTCTTAAGATTTAGTTCATACAGAACACCTTTGAAGCAAAATAAAAATTTTACATTTAGGAAATGGAATATTGCCTTTCAACTTACGACAATTCCCTTCTATCATTGTTTCCCTGCCTGAAATGTCACTTTTGTTTACAGTCACACTTCTTAAGATTTAGTTCATACAGAACACCTTTGAAGCAAAATAAAAATTTTACATTTAGGAAATGGAATATTGCCTTTCAACTTACGACAATTCCCTTCTATCATTGTTTCAACATATAGTTGTTTATTGAATTGGAACTACCTTCAGCAATTCAGTCTTGGCCCTGGAGCCAGATGACCTCTGTTGGCTTACATCCATTTCTTTAGGGCTACACCCTTCTAGAGCACACTGGCTGTGTCCACACTGGTGACCTGTGGCTACCATTGGCACTTTTGTGTCCCTTATCTCAGGCTCATAAAAGCAGAAGAACTGCTGAAATAATGTGTATCAGTACAATGACAAAAGTTTGGTAGAAATGTTTGTTTTGAATAAAAATAGATTAGAGTCCAAAAGGGGAGCTAAGGGAATAAGCAGAATTCCATTTATAAACTTGAATCAAATATATTGAAATGCTTTACAAAGGAGACAAATATTTATATCCCCATGGAACAAATGGAGGAACCAAACACCTAGAGGAAAGCCTGTGGCAATGCTGGAAATAGTTTTTCTGCTATAAGGAATGCGGGAATACTTATATGCCACAGGAGAACTTACTGTTAGGATAATTTCCTCAAATGAACTTGTTGCAGGCAGCATATTAAACTTGTTTTAGTGTGATTCTACATCCATTACAGAAAAGTAAACAATGCTTAGTTAACGTTTCAGTTTTCATCCCAGAACTCAAATAATTCCTAAATAATAATTAACTGTAAGTTGCACCAGCATTTGTGTCGCCTCTGCATGTTGCCTTGGGTTTACGCTTCAATACTCTGTTGCATATTGTTCTAAGGGATTTTTGTTTCAACATGTTATTCTCTGACGATCAAACCTTTGATGGTTTTGCCCACAAGTTGTACAGGTAATGAGGATCAGAGTTACATGAGTAGTTGCCTTGAAGACTGCTTCCAACTTCACAAGCTCCATATCTAAAAAGTAGAGCTTTGGAGCTCTTGGAGTAGACTACAAGCCGAGGGGGCGAAGGGTGTTTGGGGTGAGCGCTCCTCTTTCATAGCTTTTCAGTGACACTGCTTTCTTGTAGGTAATCCTCATTACAGCTTTCCCAGTCTACTATGGAGAATGCTGGAGCATCTGCCATCACAGTATGAACCTCATTTTACAAAGAAGGCCTTCAAATAAACCAGTGGAGGAAATGCGTAAATTTTCTCTTCTCTGAGATCGCTGGGGTTTAGGTGCCATTGATTGTGATTATGTTCTTTCAGAGCCTGTTTACGTGGCTTATCATTCCTTAGGGACCTCTTTCTCTCAGGTTCACTAGCTAAATGGCAAAAATGTTTGTACTAGTATTTCCAAGCTCAGATGAGTAGCAATTTATATTTCAGGTAGAGGAGTTTTCATTTTGTTTCCTTATGACCTACCATAGTGCATGTCTGCTAATACTTTCCTGTTATTTTTCTTCTTGAGCTTTTACCCACAAGAGAGGGAAAGTATGGAGGAAGATAGCGTGCCTTCTTGTGGTCTGAAGAATTCATTTCCACATAAAATCAATCTTTATTGAGGTGTCATGTACTAACTAAACAAACCTCATCTCCTTTGAGATTCAATCATGCAACCAGAGCTAGCATTATCAGGGATATTTTTAAGACTGGAAAACAGATAATACATATTTTAGAACATATTATTTACTGAACTGAAAGGAAAACATGTTTCTTGGCAAAAGCAAAATGCTAAAATTTTAGAACAAAAAATATTAACTGTTAATCTGTTACATTGAATCCTCATAATATTTCCCTGCCTGAAATGTCACTTTTGTTTACAGTCACACTTCTTAAGATTTAGTTCATACAGAACACCTTTGAAGCAAAATAAAAATTTTATTTAGAGGAAATGGAATATTGCCTTTCAACTTACGACAATTCCCTTCTATCATTGTTTCAACATAGTTGTTTATTTTGAATTGGAACTACCTTCAGCAATTGTCTAAATATCACACTATTTGTGGAGAATTTACTCCTGACCATAAAAAAAATAAAAATATGGCTCAGTTCTAATAAAAACATAGAAAAAATGTTGAACAGAAAGAAAGGACAGGAGGCATGGGGGCGGACAGAAAAAATGTGGACCAGCAGAGGCTAACAGAAAGAAAACAACACAAAAGGTGAGTGAAAAAGTTAGATGAGAAGGAGAATTGATCAAATACAACATGAATGGAGAGAAAGGCAAGCAAAAATAGAAAACCTAATACTAAGTCTACAATTTATTGAATATTGCTCATAATCACGGTAAATTGTCAAAGTAGCCTGGAAGAACAAAAATCTAGTGCATTAGTGAAGTATAAAGATCACTAAGTAAGCAGACAAATAGCTTATGCATTATCTTCGGTTTTTAAAATAATGGGTATCCAACACTAGCTACACATAGTAAAGTCTGAATACCTTAATTTAAGAGATACAGAAAGAATGGCATGGTTATAGAGAAACAGAAGAAGCTCTGAAAAAATTAAGTATTTTAATTTTTACAGTTTGGCAGAATTGGTCCTTTCATTTAACAACAAGATATTTGTCTCTAATCACTACAGACTTACCAGAGATTTGGAAGTCCCAATTGTATTTTTTTTTTTTTAAACTGCTCATCTGTTTGATTTCTCTCATAGCCAGGTGTGAGGCAGTGAAGCATAGAAAGCTGCCTTCTTCTTCACCTTCTGTTTTGGGTTTGCAAGGATTTAAAAAGGATTTCTGTTTCTGCTAGTCACATGGTTCATTTCCCAAACCATTTAGTGCATTTAAAAGGAGAATGCATAAATCATCAGAAAGATTTTTGCGGGAAATGCAATTCCATATAAAAGGTGCACTGATGATGCCAGCTGGCTATCCAGGTCTACTGCTCTGCATAACATTTGCAGGCTTTCTGGGCAGCTCATGTTTGCTAAAGTGGTTATTGCCAGAGGTTTTCTTCAGCTACACATTCCATATCCCTATCATACAAGTTTTGAAAAACAAAAGTGGGTCTTTTGGGGTGAAAATTAGATTTTGAAATAAATGCATGTTAAATCTGATTTGGATAGATAGTGAAAAACATTATCTTGGTTTATCTTACTTTCACAGCCTCATAGTGTCGCAAAAGGAAACACTGATGGCTGTTCTTGTTCTAGATTTATCCTCTGAGTTTTCTGTCCTTACTCTGAAATATGCTTTTTTTTTTTTTTTTTTCCTTTGACTGTCACAGGCCCTTGGTTCTGATTTCAACAACCTTTTGCGTAACGCCCTGGAATGGCACTGGTCTGTGCTTCTGTCACAACTCTGCATAATTCATAGCCCTGGCATCTGCCTCCTGAACAGTAATGGAAGATGCTCTGAAGATTAGTGTTTGTATCTATCCAAGCTCAAGTCACCGTTATATTAGGAACTTTCAAACGGTTCCTTGGAGTTGGCTTAAATATGGATTTTCAAAATATCGAGATGGGGAAATCCCTATGATGGACATGGTAATATTTTCAAAAGTCTCCAGGCACATTAGGTTTCAAACACTCCATGAAAGTTTAGGCTTTGGAAATCTTACTTGGCTCTTGTTTTCATGGGTACCTAACTATCTGGAGTGCTTCTAGGCATTTTTAGGAGTTATTTGCCTGACAGTTTAAAGAGGTGGGCCTTGATAGCACAACTGAAGAAATAAGCACATCAAGTGTCTTTGCAGTCACTGTTGTTGACTATCATATCATCAGTGCGGTGACAGTAACGGTGTCACTGTATTGTATTTAAACTCCGTGCTCACTGAGCTCTGTCCCTCCTCCAGTATCCCAGCCTCCTGATTTTCCAGACCAGGGACCCCTTCAGCCTGTGTTCTCAGGCCCACAGGGAAGGCAGTGGCACTGGAGGATGAGTATATGTATGTTCGTAGGTCCATGACATCAAGTTAAAATACAGTCAAGGCATGTACCATTAGCTGGGATGAGGAAGACATTCACAGGTCCTGAAATTTATGCTAGCTGCAACGTCCTTTATAGCTTGCATGCTGCTTACCAAGGCAGTGTGCATAGGTATGGAGGATACAAGTGGAAGGAAGAAAGGAAGCCTGCTTATAAATTGTTCGGTATCAGTGCCTGTAGTGCATGTAGTACTGCAGTCTTATCTTTGCCAGCAATTCTGAAGGATACAGGCATAGCAATGTACAATGTCCCTTATTAAATCTTCCTTACTATTTCTGAATCTTTCTCTGGTATTTCCAGGGAATAACTGTAAATTATTTGCAATTAAAATTTTAAAAAGGGAAATATTACATTAGGAAACACTCTTTAACACAGATATAGGCTTCCACATATCAAAGGCAGACATTAATCGGTCATATGTACTAAGATGTGAGCATATGTATTAATCCATGTGGACTTCAGCCTTTGTGTTTTAAAAATTCAAGCCCACATGGATTTTTAATTTTGTGGTGAATAAAAGCAAAGGTGTGAGAAATGTTTAAATGTGCTATGTTTCACCTGGATATAAATATGAAGTCAGACTTACTGGAGCATTTTTTTCTGACCTTGGCCAGATACGCCTCAAAGCAGGATCTCTCAGGCGCTTGAGCACAAGGAATATTCCCTCCTAGTATCTCTTGCGGTGAAACCCCTGCAAGAGGTGGCAAAGCCTTCGGTAGTTGACACTTATCATAACGTAAAATCCTCTATGTTTCATTAAGCTCCAATTATGTCGTAGAATGTTTCTTGGAGCTCACTGTGAAATTGTATAGCTATACACCATAAGAAACAAATATAAATTTTGTGACTGGGTCATTAAGGCTTTACATGTTATCATCATACAAAACTAGAAAATTTAGTTTCAGGCATTTGCTCTGAGCTGAAGAGATCCAGTGAATTTTCTGAGCTTTTTAGACTTTTTTTTCCCTTTGATTCCTTTAGTTTTTCAGCTTATCTCTTAATACTAAAGCAGTTATTTATAGAATAAAATTACCTTTACATTTAACAGAAATGGAATTAACTCATGATCTGTCCTAGTTTATTTTCTCTTAATGAGCTATTTTGTAATATCCCTACTAAAAGCAAGGTTAAAAGCATTACCTCCTGGTAATCATCAGCTGGGAAAAAAGAAAAAAAAGAAAGAAAAAAAAAAAGCCCTAATATTACTAGAAGAATACTTTTTCCATTTACTAGAAGAATACTTTTTCCATAACTAGGAACTTAAAACTCTGTACAAAGATATTGTTCTGAGAAGTAATTTTTTTCCTAATCAGATCTCAGACGTCCCTATTCACGTCAAAATCTTATCTTGAGAGCTACAGAGGACTCTTAATATTATACTTAAGAAGAATATCTTTCACCTTTGTCTGCACAGCTTTTTTTCTCAATAAATTCCTTTATGTATACTATCTCTTCTTATTTCTTTGGGGTAGGACATTGATTTAGTCTATGCATAAGACTTGCAGAGAAAAGGCTATTTTAAGTGACTTTTTAAAATGTCTCTTTCAATACACCTGATACATCAATCTACTGAAAAGCCTGCTAGTTCTGCCCAGTAAAAACGCCATTTGTGTATGCTCGCCTCTCCATCTGTTGTGGAACTCGGTTAGTAGTGATAGGATAAATAATATAAGATGTACTGATACTCCTAACTACTGACAAATGAAACAGGCTGGTAGTTTTAATGTAAATATATGCACACACACACCTTCTCTGCAGAAACAAGAAATGTGTTACATACATATGATTTGAAACATAAACATGTTTTAGCAAATCACAGCTTATGATGATGCTCATATTTTGCACGGTATTCCTTGTTAAAAAATAGCTCTTGGCCCACAGAATTAACTATTCAGGTAAGCTAGTACTTTGTTTGTGGAAGCAGATGGCACCCTCTCTCATCTCTTTTTTCTTTTTTCGTTTTGCAAGTCTGGACTAAGAAACAGTGACTCGGAGGACAAGGATCAGTAAGGTTTTACTGAAAGGTGAGAGGAGAAAAGAAGTATAGAGAAAATGAAAAATTATGGTGGCCTAGAGAAATCTAGCAGAGGCTCAGAAAAAAAGGGGGAAAATTCTGACTAGAGAGATACATCTATGTCACCTTAGAGTTTGCAACAGTTAAAAGTTAAAAAATGAAGGCTGTTGCAGTATTTCTTCAAACCATATGTGATAAGGTGTAGAGTCAACTGTCAGGTGGAATACCCACAGACAATTTATGATTACTGTTCATTGAAAATATCAGCTAAAGGAAATAAAATTCTTCAGAATACCATACAATTACAGCATAGCTTAATTTATGGGGGAAAAAAAAAAACCTTTCATTTTTATATTTTTCTCTCCAATTAATGGATCAATACCAATTAATGGTAATTTCTTTTTCTCAAAACTGAAAATGTCTCAGTACTAACAGATACTTTATTTCTGCAGTATTAAAGCAAACTAAGCAGCACATATTAATACAAACATACTTGTTTAAAACGTTTTCATTCACATAGCAAAAAAGGTAAAAAAGGAAAGGCTGAAAAAAATTAATAGATTAATAACAACTAGAGGCTTCATGCTTTAGAAAGAGTTTTAATCACAGTTGCTGTTGGACAAAGATCAGAAAGTTCTTTTCTGAGCCTTAGGTAGCCTCATCTGAATTCCTCTAGTTCTTTGTATGAATTCTACATTCGGTGATTGACTGATTGATTGATAGGCATATAGATAGACAGAGAGACAGACATAGAAGAAAGAGACAAAGAAATCCACAGATGTGCTTTAAGCGCAAATTTGGTATTTTTTGTACCTCTGTGATATTATTGTGGTGTACTGAATTTATCCCATCAGGATTATTAGCAGTACAGTAAAAGTCAGTGATGTCCAGCTCTAAAGAACAGTAAATTTACCCACAAACATATTTTGATATACTGTCATTGCTAATTTCATTTACAAGTAGTTTATTTTTTTCTTAAAACAACTCTAAAAATGAGAAGTTAAATATTAGTATAATGTTTTTATACCCAAATAATACTTGGAATGCAAAGTGAAAGTCCTTTGGTCTGTGATCTTCTGTCTTAGATAAGGAAACATTAACTAATTTCTTAAGATTTGGTTAACATGGCACAGAATACTAAGGAGTTCCTCAAGGAAAGTGGGCTTTTTCCTCCCAGAAGAATTGATTCTCTCACAGACAGGGCAGAGGGACAAATGCTGGATGCTAAAGTTCATTGCATATGTCTCTGCACTTGAAATAATCATCCCAGTGCCCAAGAAGGTGTATGATCTTTTCAGGTGGCTACATTCCCTTCTTCCTTTCTTTTTTTCAACTCTCACAAGTGGATACAGTAAAAAGATAGAGAAACAACGGTTCCCAGGACACAGTGTGCTAACTGCAGCAGAGAGGTGTTTTCCTTGGAGCTCCACATGTTCATGGCACTGGAGAATGAAAGTCTCCCCTGGCTGCTTTCATGCCGGTGAAAGACTCCCAGTTCCTTCACCTTCTCTGGCCATCATTGATCACCCAACATTGCACTTGGCCCGGGCTCTCTGAAGTTCTGCGTTGCTGGTCTGGCCCTTAAGTAATATGATACCAGGCAGCTCTTCTTCAATCACTTAATAAACTTAAAAATAAGGTCTTAAATTTCTCATGTGGACATCTCAGCTGGGATTTATTCTGCTGACCCTAAGTGAGGTGCCTGCATCACGTGCCCTGGGCAAACACCCCAATGTGAGAACGTGAGTGCAAATAGCGTGTCTGTGTGCATCGAATACATAAAACTGGCTACATTACATAAAATTTGTCCGAAACTGACCATGGTTAAGAGGAAGATGACCACCAACCTGTTTAAACAGCTGGGGAATTACAATAATACTTTTCAAACAAAGAAGGAGTCATCATGAAAAGAGGTATAAAAGAAACATGAAAATTCATATTTCATGATGGTGAAACCTTAGAGTAAAGAGTGGAGAAGTGAAGAAAAACTCACAGAATAAACCAAAAAAACCCCACAAGTCAGTGGGGGGGGGGGAAAAACCACAACCAAACAATTAAAAAACCAATATTTCTGGATGTCTACAATTATTTTGACCCACTTAACAAACAAAGCACTGGATATGCAAGACTTGAATAGATTTTCTTCTCAAGGAAAATGATACAGCGCACAAACTTCATACAGAGAAGTGCAGTGACCAGATAATTTCTCCACGATGTGCAAAAATTCAGTTTTAGTTTTTCTCCATCATTTCAGGAATTTAAAGCAAAATTTGATATTTCCCATTTTGATCTTTCACTTTACTAATTATTCATTTTGCTGAGTAACAGAGTGTTGCATTTCATAGTTTTGCCATTTTCTCTTGTACACTTTAGATCCTTCTGGCTATGCTGTAAACCTGTGCAGAAGTTTGGTTTCCATCCAAATACACACATCATGCACACATATGTAAAATTTTTAATACTTTGAAGTAATTTAAAAAAAAAAAAATTACTTTACTTTTAGTCATTTTAAGCTCTTGCAGATCTCTCTAACTTCAAAATAAACTCCAGATATAAAATGGATCTGAAAAGTGAATCCATGTTTTGGCCAAGTGCATCCTCTAAAATATACACCTGGGATTAAATGTTTGAAAATGTTAGCATTCCTTGGGCCCATGTGTTGGTTTATGGATATTGTCTGTATCTATGTATAGATATTGGATAAGTATTCCTGTGCAAAACATGAATGTAACACCTCATTGTCTTTAACAATTATTTAAAGCAAGCACATATGTCTATGCATGCTTGTGGGCCAGCATGTGCTTCATGCCAAAGTAAAAATATGTAATGCACTGGAATGGCTTTAACTTACATACAATTTTAAATTTAAATAAATAAATAAATAAATAAAAGAAAACCATGAAAGGAAACACTGAAACTGCTGGTACTACAACAGGCAGTGTTCTTTAACATGAATCAGTGGTCTTGCTCATGCTCTTAATGTTCCTAGCAGATTTTGCAGGACATTATTACTGCTGGTATTATAAATAGTAATCCTTGAAAACTTGTGATTGGTACAAGATCTTATGACATAGCATACAGAACCGTTATTCCTGAATTCCTATCCATGTTCATACTGTATTTTCACATCTAAAAAGTCAGTTTCTGCAAAACACATATAATTTGACCAAACTGAGGGTAACATATTGTGTGTATAAGGCAAGCGGAAGCTGCCTTCAGATTTTTCCAACTCCTGACACCCATTCTTTTGTTTTCTCTTTCCCAATAGCACTCTTTTTCCTGATTCCTCCTCTGCCTCTGGATGAGGAGAAGATTTACTTTGAAGTGTGGTTATGTTAAGAGAAGCATAAATACAAAAAATACAGTAATTGTTTTCTATTTTTATAGATTAATCGTAAGTTCCAGACAGATACAGGAACTGTTACTTACTGTCATGAACTCCAGACCATGATCTCCTTCACATACAGTGGACCTGTAACCCCATGTGAAAATGACCATACTCATTCAAATTATTTCTAGTAAGAACTGCTCAAATTGTGTGATATCATGACTGTGTAACCTGACAAAATTTTGTCATATCTAAATTTTAACAAAGAACTTTCTGGGACAGAATGTATAACACTATACAAAAGATTTTTTTTTTTAAATGCTGTATAATAAATAGATAAATAGTATAAGTAAACCAGCAGCTTTTTACTGGTAAGGAAAAATGGTTTTGCTACATCATATATTCGTAATGTAAGAAGTTACCTAACACTCATATTAACATATAAATGATTTAGAAACATGATAAAACTGTGTGGATGACTACTGTGTTGCAATAGTACTGACAGAGTGGTAACAACAACAAAACAAAACAAAACATGAAAACGGTTTGACTTCTATTCAAAATGCCAGGGAATTGTTTATAGATATCCTTTAAGATTTTAGATCTTGTAACTGTCTTGTTATTCAGTAGTAATTAAAACAGATTATATGGTTGGACAGTAACTTGATTTCACCTCTGTTCATTCTTGTGCTCATTTTAAATTAGGTTCATGCTCAGTCTGATTTCAATTTCCTTCAGATAGAACTGGTTTGTGGCACTGTGATCTCAGAGTTTAATGATCATTACCTAGTTCAATGCATTGTGCAGATTTTGCTTTCTGTTGATCTCTTAAAGGAAATCCATTCTACTTGTTGTATTTCTTCTATTGGATTGCATGGAAACGCAGTTTGCCCTCATTTTGATGATTACTAAAAAAATTAGTGAAGAATTCTATTAATAAGTGACTGGAGAGCTCATCCATCAGAATCAACAACTAAGGAGAAGCAGCAAATTTGAGTGATAACTTGAAGTATTCCAGTGAAAATAGGAACCAAATCTGCTCCCTGTAGCGTTTAAGCTTTTTAAATTGTAATGACTAATGTAGGGGGGTTTAGCTAAAAGCCTATATGTCTTCAGAATCTTTATTGTGAGATTAGGCATAACAATAGCTCAACAATAATACTGAAACAGTGACAATTCATGAAAACATCCCACAGGGGTGGAACTGAAACTTTAATTATTTTAACAATGAATAGCACAAGATAGTCTATGTATCTTTAATATCAATGGAGAAGGCAGAAAGGAAAAAAACCAAACAGTTAAAAAATAGACCCAGGCCTTCTCTGCCCCTCTTTAAATGTCCTCTTTTGATCCTCTGAAAAATGAATCTAAAAATTGTGTAAATAATGTTGTCATAACAGCCATAATAAGCAGAGCATATTGTACTGTTTACGCCTAGGATTTTTCAATGCTCCTTCTCACTGGATCCTGTCTATAGCTGTTGATATCTTTATTTTCACTGTCCATAATTTAATGGGCCAATCCCATGCTGTACTCAGTTTTTAAAGAACTTTATCCCCACATCCATGTTTAGTGCCTTTCTGTTTCTGTTGTTCCAAATGTATAGTCACATAACTACTTCACAGTTAGCTCCTTGGTTATACATGCTGTAATATATGTTCATCTTTTGCCTTCTGTATGTGTTGAAATAGCTAGAAATGTATCTTCATTGATGCCTTATTGACAGCCTCTTCCATACTGTCCTTTTTCTGAATATTTCATTTCTGATGTTGTCTCACAAGCTGATACTAAGTGACATGAAACACCTCATTCAAAAGGCCAAGAGTTGCTCTGCCATAGATTTCTTGACAGTCCATGACATTGCTGCAGGATGCAGATAACGTCTTACGCAGCTTGATGGTCTTGTTATGCCTAGAAAGATGTCTTAATCTCTTGTATTTCTGTGAGGTCATCCAGAATCATTTATTCCACTTGAGTCTTTCCTGTGAGCTCCGTAAGTGATTGTTAACCCAAATTAGCAGCCTTCCCAGTTGTACAGAACTGTTCAAGTCAGCTGTTTGTTGCCACTTACTTTACTCTCTGTTTAGTAGAAGACTTTGAAGAACTTTGGATGAGATTATTTAAATGCTATAATAATGATAATAATAATGATAATAATAATAATAAAAATAATATACATATTTGAAATGTGAGCTGCATTTCTTAGAAAATTGCCACTGATTTGGTTTGATAGCCATATGAGCATGGCTATCAATCACCTGTGAGTCTTTTCTTCTTGCACCATTCATAAAATCTCAGAATTCATAAAGGCAGCTGACAGGGAAGTATTTAGTATTTATTTTGGTGTCTAAAAAAAAAAAAGTAAGTTTACCACAGAACTGAATAAATTCTGTAGAAATGAAGTATCACTTGAGAAATCTGTGGAAATCTGTGAGAATTTATTAGTATCAAATGCCTTAGCTACAAATTTACCTTAAAGAAGAATAGTCTTATGACTGTTTTGTTTTCAAGAACACTAAAGGGAAAGACATATTCTGCTTTTTCTGACATATTGTTAGTATGAAAAAGACATTCATCCAACTTGACTGTTGATTGAATAATTACAATCAGTTAGGGACAACATTGTCTAATAATATAGACTAACAATTATAAGCTAGGAATAGAGGAAAGACTAGCTTGTATGTGTATAGTAATTTGCTATAGAAAAAAATGCACAGATATTTAAGTATCACTATACCAGAAGTTTTCCAAAGCTAATTTCTGCAGCAATGGGAGTACCAAAACCCTGAAAGTTAACAGCAAATTCTGCATAATGTATTTCTTTGCTATAATAATTGTAATACTGGAGTCAATCTACAGCTGATGTTAATGATGGTGATTTTAACCCCTCTTGGAAGAAAGACCTGTTTTTTCATTCAAACTTTTCAAATTTTTTATTAATAACTAAAGAACTATTTGTATGTTGCAAAAAGTTCTAGTCTGACCTATACACAATTAATACTACCATCATGTTACTTAAGCAATGGCAGACAAAGCTAATTTAAGTTCAGATTTTTTGGTAACAGGAATATTTTAGAAAAAAAAATCCACAAAAAACCCATAATGGTGACATGTGCATAAACATGTATGAATGTGTATAGAAATTCAAGAAAACATTCATGAAAATTGCTGAACTCACAACCTCAGTCACTCAAATACTCCATTTCTTAATACATTGATAAAATTTATTTCTGAAATTACACTGTTAACTTCCCCAGTTGTTCATGATGTAGAGAAAATATTTCAGTTGTGAAAAAGCCACATTTAATTTCCTCTTATGTAAAAAGCATTTATATTTGGAGGTCACTTAGCAGTTTGACTGTTGTTCTTCCAGCAGAGATGATAGCACTAGTTCACTTACAAAGACAAGCTCATGTTAGGACTTAATGGTTTTTATCACTGCAGAACATGCAGTCATGCTGTCCTGGTTTCAGCTGGGATAAAGTTAATTTTCTTTCTAGCAGCTGGTACAGTGCTGTGGTTTGGATTTAGGATGAGAAAAATGTTGATAACACACTGATGTTTTAGTTGTTGCTGAGCAATGCTTACTCTAAGTCAAGAACTTTACAGCTTCTCACACTGCCCTGCCAGTGAGGAGGCTGGAGGTGCACAAGAAGCTGGGAGGGGACACAGCCAGGGCAGCTGACTCAAACTGGCCAAAGGGATATTCCATACTATATGACATCATGCTGAACAAAAAACTGGGGAGGTTGGCCAGGGATTGCAGCCACTGCTCAGGAACTGGCTGGGCATCGGTCAGTGGGTGGTGAGCAATTGCATTGTGCATCACTTGTTTTGTATATTCTTTTATCATTATTATTATTTTCCCTTCCTTTTCTGTCCTATTAAATAGTCTTTATCTCAGCCCATAAGTTTTACCTTTTTTCCAATTCTCTCCCCCATCCCAGCATGGGGGGAGTGAGCGAACAGCTGTGTGGTGTTTAGCTGCCTGCTGAGTTAAACCATGACACATGCATAAGGCTCATTCTTTGAATAAAGGATGTTTTTTCCAGTGACTTCAGTAGACCTAGGATCACATTCCAGAATTCAAACTCATAAACCAGAAAAGAAGAATACGTTTTTATATTAATACTTTTAGACAACATAGATCAAGAACAGCTTTAAATCTTGTAAGCTATAATAACAGCAGCAGCTTCTAAATAGAGTCCTGTCTCCTTTCTATCTCAGTCAATTGGCTTACATTTGCTATTCTCAACTTTATATTGGAATCAGTAGGAACACATTTATTGAATATATAGCGTTAGCATACTCACACCTTCAAAGAATGCTATAAAAAAGAATTCTTGTGTGTTTTAGCATTCAATTTAAAACATTAAATTTAAAACCTTCTGAATATTTCTCAAATTCTAGTGAGATCTATTTTACCTGACCATAGTCCTCTAGGCTCCCTCTCTCATCAACAGAGATGTTGCAGGCACTTTCAAAAGGAATTTGTCCCTTTCTATTTATCCCACCTGTTGAGGTGTCAAAGACAAATGGAACAAATTACTCTCTGGAGCACTTCTTTCTATCCATAGGCTGTAAAAGGAATCTAGACAAATTAGCTTAGGCTACTTTTAGGTGACTAATTTAAGGTTTAAATTTATACCACCCCTACAAGCACTTTATTATTCTTTTTCCATTCTCTGCACTCTCACAGAAACTATTTTCCATCCTCTGTTACCTTTTGGTAGCACAGCTTTTCTTCTTCCATTTCTTCTGCCTACAGCAACCTTTTAGTGAATCTCCACCTGAGTGACCTCCCAATTCATTTTAAATCTCTCCTGAAAAAAAAGAACATTCTTCTTTTTCCTCTTAATTTTTCACTGCTTTTCCTGTTAGAGTGGCCTCAGGAGTTAAAAGATAAGTATGGCAATGTATTTGTTTGCTTTTGAGACGTTTTAGCAATGGGTGCCTTTATTCCTTTCCATGCTTGTGCTGTAAGAAACTGCACAGGAGAAAAAACTTACCTGCTACAGGTTGAATATCCAAATCAAAATATTTTTTATTGGTTGAAATATTTGTCATTTTTATTTTTTAAATAACTTTTAAATAACAGGATAGTAGTCCTGAAGAGTCAACCGAAGCCCAAACTAAAGGTCATTTGAGTAAATAGATTTCAATGACACTTACATACAAGATTAAAAGAAGTAATACACACTGGTGATAGGAAAAACAAGAATTACGTTACTGTTATCTGGGGTGATCTAAAGCTGTAAGGGCTATGATACCATTACCGGGCAAAAATTAATAGTAAGTTTCACATAGCTTCACCTGCAGTCTAGTAGCTGCACTGAGTAAACTGCATTAGGATTTAGCGTTTTTCTTTTTTTCTTTTGTTCTGTGTACATCAAGTAAAAATGATAGCTGTCACTCTCCACAAGCTTACGTCTAAGAGATTCTGAGAAATCTTAATGATTAACTACTTCTATCTGCTTCATACCGACAAGAGGTTATAGGAACACTATGTAAAACATGAATAGCTGAATTTTCTCTCCTATAGTCAAAATAAGTTATTTCCTACTGCCTACATTAAATAACACCTTTCAGTACATCTCCTTCAAATGGTTTGTGTACCATTCTACCACAATGAAGGTTTCCTAAAAATGAAAACAGGCTCACAATGTTTGCTCAGAAAAAACCCTCTCTTATCCAGTGACGATACTGGTAGAAAACGTTCAAAGATGCTGAGTGTGTTCTGCTGACTCGTATCACACCATTTCAAGTGGATCGTTACCCAGATTTACAGAAGGCAGGACATGAGACAGAAAGGAAAGTGAGACTGAGATACTTAGGATTTCTCTCTCCTTTAGCCCTCTTAAAACTACATGTCTTGTTTCAGTTAATTGTTTATTCTTCCACCTCCCCTAAAATGATCAGTGGAGAAAGACAGATACCCCTATATTTCTATTATCGCTGCCTCTGTTAAAAACCTCTTACGATGGGCTGCAGTGAAGCTCTTTTTCCGTTTACAAGGGAGAATCTAAAAAAGGACTTTAATCTCAACCTTAACATCAGAGGAATCACGAGTAGTTAATCAAGACATTTATTACTGCTATGGTTTTACTATGTTTAGCAGGTAACTTGTGATTTTTTTCTTTAACCTAAGCATCTATCATGGCTTGTTTGAACAACTGAAAATTGAGTTAGGTGGTTATGTCAACTGAGTTCTGCATAGATTTGTAAGCTGAATGTATAGTGGAATGATACTTTTTAACTTTTGTTCCCCTGATCAGATATAAAGAGAAATCACTTCTTTTTATAGCCTACTTTCTTCTAAAGTTTTATGCTTCATTCCACCAGAATCCCTAAACAGAGGATGGCTCTTAAGTTTCTTATGATTTTCAAAAAAGCAGCCACTGAAAAAAACATCTAGATCAACTGGAAAACTGAGTTATTAAGTTTTATACACATTGTGGTAGAATATCTTTCAGATATATTTCATGTCAGTTAAAGGAGCTGATTCTTTTGTAGTTTGTATCCTTTTGGAAATGCAAAATTATTAATCTGAGCTGTAGACAAAATGGTGAGACCAGACCACTTGAGGGAGAAACAAAGACAAAAGGGAATAAAAAAAAGAAACAGCTGAAGGTTTGGGAGGGTTTACAAAGGAAGAGAAAAAATAAATAAAAACAGTGAACAAGAGCAGCACTAGAGCAGTATCAACAAGATTTTGTTTGGAACTAAGGGATATCGGTCACCCTGTTTAAGCCTGGCTCACTCAGTTATCTCCGAGTAACCGAAGACAGAGGCAGGGTTTCAGGCAGTTTTTCTCACTGGAAACACAGTAAGTCAGTTTCTCTTGAATGACTGTATTAGTGTAAAGGGTTGGTGGCCAGACAATTCAGCATCAGTTTCAGAAAATTCAAGCTCTATATTCAAAGCATGCTTGTTTCACTCCTGCAAGTAAATGCATGCTGGGAGTGATTATATTTATAAACTGAACAGAATTTAGCCTTTAACATGACACTGTGATAAAAAAGCCCAGACAATGCAGAATTTGTGGAGTCTTAAGGTACATATTTTTCTATTTCATTTTCTTCAGAATAGGGTGGGCAGATATTAAAAATTCTACCTCTTAGAAATGTTAACTTTCTAACCCTACATCGTACAGCACTGCTGTGATGAAACAGAGATGCTGCCAAGAACTTCAGGCTAAATTATTTTGGATCCTAACTCGTCAGGAAGCTTCTGTTCTGAAATGCTTCACGGAGCTGGCAGGACAGCTCGCACAACCAAATACAACAAATCGATAAACTCTTAGAGCTGGTTTTAAATGAAAACTATTAACATTTCAGAAAAAACATAGGGACATGAGGAATTAAAAAAATGTAGTAGAAAAAAATTAGACAAACAAAGCAATGTAATAAAAAGTCCTGAAAGAAAATCAAAACAACTCAGCTTAATTCTGGCAAAATATCAAAATGACAAGAATAAAATTTTAAAAGTCCTGACAACTGTGAAGAATGTGAATGCATAAAATATGAGGAAATATGGGACACTGACAAAGTTTTATTTTAAAAACCATGAATGTTATTGTCGTGGTTTAACCCCATCCGGCAACTAACCACCACGCTCGCTCACTCCCCTCACAGCAGGATGGGGGAGAGAATCAGAACAGTTAAAGTGAGAAAACTTGTGGGTTGAGATAAAGACAGTTTAATAGGCAAAGCAAAAGCTGTGCGCGCAAGCAAAGCAAAACAAGGAATTCATTCACTACTTCCCATTCGCAGCCCCATACTAGCTACTATGAAGAAAATTAACTCTATCCCAGCCAAAACCAGCACAGTTATCAACACTGTATGAGCACATTTTATGAATATTTCTACAAATGCTTATATTTGCTTTATAAATTAAAAGAAAAGCTAGCCAAGTTATCATGTTTACTGCCCCACAGATATAGCATACCAACAGTGGTGTTAGCTTTTTCTTTTTGCTTTTTTTATCATTACAACGGTTAAGGCATAGGGGAAATACTATTTTTATATTCTGTTTTCTGTCTGACAATATGCCTTGTGCTCTTGCTATCCTAGGAAATCAAAGGCAAGGAGCTAACATTTTGATCCACTCATATTAGTGCATTCAGATACGTAACTCGTTCTTGGTGTTCATTCTGAATACGCATGGCGGGGAAAAATATCCTCCTATTCACCTGATAATAAAAATATTGACTTTAATGGCATAAGAGTAATTTCTGTACAGCCTTTCCAAGATATACATTTTAAGGATATTTGCATTTCTGGAAGTCTCTTGCTTGAAGTTTTCCCTCCTCCTACTCAAAGGATAAGATGCTCCTCAGAAATATTTTTCCAAATTCAGTTCTATTCTGCTACCTGGAGAGGGGAGGAGGATTCTCAGGCAACACTTTTTTCTCTGTCTCAATGACTGCATCTGTAAACAGATGAAAGGAATTTATAATGCAAGATGGGAAAGTCCTAATGGGCTATTTTACCATCATGTAAAGGGAGGCTTCTCAATAGGATAAACATTCAGACGGTGGAATTTAAAATACATTTTAAATAGAACAAAAATCTTTGCATTCTAGTTTCCCACTTGTTTTCTAGTAATAAAAGCCATTCAGATTTTTAAAACCTACTTTTTCTTATAAGACACAGTTGATCCCACATAAGGTACTATGCAATTCACTGGTTCAGTCTCCTAGCACACCCCTGGCACATTTCTAACCTCACAATGCAGTTGAGACCTTGACTTCTAAACATTGTTTATCTTAGACTTGTTCTAACAAAATGACCACTATATCAGCTTGCATAGTATCTCTATAAACAGAGAATTAATCTGCCAGCACCACACTAGCACTAGCAGCACAAATAATTATTTAAGTATTCTTGATGTCCTAGTGATTGTCATTGCTGCAAAGAACATGAAGAATTTATTGGGTTTCCACTTTTTTTTTTTTTTGTGATCACGAGGGTTCAAAAATATGTTTTACTGCACACCAGAAAACCTTCAGTGTCACCAGTCAGTGAAAGACAATTCTTCACCCCTGGCTCAGATAGGGCAAGCAGGCACTCACTCTGCTATCCTTTAAAACACAATAGAAATTTCTTTAGGTAAGTTGGGTACTTGTTAAGTGGTTATGAGTCTTTAGCTTATACATTTACCAGATTCCTGTTAGCCAATTGTTTTAAAATAATACTTAACATAGGTGAGGATAAAATGCAAGCCTTTATTTATAATATCCAGAACAGTCAGTCCAGCTGCAAGTGTTTATAAAACTCATAGGTGAGAAAAATGTGCTTAGTTAACCCTGGAGACTGTAAACTGAAGTTACATCAGAAAGGCTTCTTCCACCTCTCTTACTAGTTTCCTTCCTGAGGAGGTGGTAGTCAAGTATTGAGGATTCACACACTCCTCATCCAAGAAATCTATTTTCTCTTACGGTCAGTCTTCCTTTCAGCGTCTGCTGGGGGTCCTACCCGGCTACTTTCACTCCAGAACCATCATATTAACTTCTTAATGGGAATGAGAGGGTTTCACTCCCATAGGTGTTACTTTGTCATAGCGGGAGTTTTCCCTTGCGATTGTTGTTAGGCCTCCCTTTTCTCTTTAAGTGAAATAGTTGGTATTCTTCATTGAGAAATGCTGAACTTCACTGTATGTATCAATCTGTACATTAAAAACATACTTAATATAAAATTGCAGATGTGTTAATTATATGCAGATTGTTAGCGATACTTGGTTAGTACCAGACTTCGTGGCAATCAGCCACTCTGAAGTGACTCATCCCCAGCCAATTCCTCTTTGCATAGTATAACAGCAAGCGATTGTATTTCTGCAGACAGCAGTGTTTTTCTGCAACTTGCAGACTATTTGCATCAGAATCAGTCTCTACACTCCCACTACTTCAAGCATGTCTGACAGAAGACCTCAGGAATTAGATGCCAGTTGGCTGGATGCCATATTTAAGTTAAGCATATTTTCATCAAACTATAGGAAGAAGATACATTCCAGAGCCAGTTGGCTGCTGCATCTACAAACACTCTGGTTTATAAGCAAGTATTGTTAGGACCAGCAAATAAGTATTTGCAGCCTCCCATTAGTAGTCCCATTGACTCATGGTGGAAAACATCATGCTTGGCAGAGTCTGCCAAATCAGGTTATGAATCAGACCGTGCAGTTTGGATTCATGATGTATTGATGGTGTATCTAATTCAGGCTGTTATTTGCAATTGAAGCTTAATTGTCAGAAATCATAAACATTTGAAACAATTCCTTTTACCCTATGAAAAATACTATTTAGATGAAACATCTGAAATTCAAGCTTCCTTATTCTGTCTCTTCCCTTCCCTACCACCTGTAAGTTTGAGTTGAGATATAGTTATAAAATATTTAATAGACTAAATTACAATTTAATTTCACAATCTGAACTATTCTGCTTAAAATTTAAGTGTTAAACTCTATTTTCCTCCAGGCAATTCCAATTCTACTGTTTCATTTATTTTTGCATCTCAGGGAAAAAACAAAAACAAAATAAAAAACCACACAAAACTGTTCTTTGATTTGCCATCTTCTGAACATTTTAAGAACCCTCTAATGCAATAAAAATAATTATATTTTTACATAAGAAACAATTTCTCTTGTGTTGATCTTGAAAAATTGAATCCTGTATTACAAATAAAGAAGTCAACTTATATAAGTTCTATAGAAATTAGTTACTGCTATAAAACAGCACAATTTTCTCTTTTATCATAAAAGCAGTAAAAATTCCTGCCTAAAGCATTTTCGGAGTGCAAATCAATTTATAAATCTAGAGTACTGTCATTCATGGTGAAATAAATTATGGTACAGATACAGTTCCTTTAAAAAGAAAGTAGCCTCACTTCAAGATCCAATAGAGCAGATGACAATAAATGCAATGTCCTTATTCCAAGAAATGGAACATTTCACACAATTAGCAGCTGTAGTCAACATTATTAGCTGTGACTCATAAGCGTTGCTGCCTGAAAGACTATAGTAAAGGGTAATAGAGCTGGTCATTTTTCTCCTTTCAGCAATTTTAATATTTTGAAATGTTCTGTGAAAGTGGAATTAAGAAGTAAAAATAAAATCTAAAAATGATTAGGACATGACACATAAAAATATAATGGAAAATCTGATGTTAACGTTTTGACAAATTTAAAACATTAAATAGAAGGTAAACATCAAAATATATTACATGTTGAACTGCCTAAATGAGTTTTTGCACCCTTCTACAGTTACACTGGTATTAGCACTTACTGGGAAAGGATTTTAACTACGACAAACTGTCTTTTCAGACAGAAAAAATAATTCTTCTGAATGTGGCATATATGAGACACCCTACTTCAAAACTTTTAATGCATTCTTTAATAATGGTCTCAAATAGTGCAACAAAGCAAGACTAGTAAACCATCACTCACTGCTTCTAGCATATCAAACTATTTTCCTTTTTTTTCCTAAGCACACTATTTGGGAAATAAACTACAAACTGATAGTAGCTACATCATAGAAAGATTTTTTTTTTTTTTTTGCCTGTATACACTTCAGTGGAGTCCCAGGTCCTCCAGTTATCTAACCCAGCATTACTTTCCTCACTGGGACAGCTAGGTGAGGCCTTACCTTTCCCTGCAGTCAACAGAGAGAGGCATTGCCGTGACTGATTCAGCTGAAATGTATTGTCCATGGGGAATAAATATATGGGGTTCTGGCATGAGCAGGTTTCTACCTTAGAGGCCTCAGTAAGTAAATAAATTTAGGTACTATAAGTAAAATGTCTGGACCTGTGGGGTGGGGTTTTTTTGCAATTTATCATAATGCTCTAGTACCAGTGTTCCACAGGTGTCTATCTAAAATTAGAAATGTCCTAAAAAGGTTGGCAAATATTTTCCTCCAGACCAACACTTCAATTGCTGTTGGACATTTGTGTTTGGAGATATTAAATCCACAGATGCAGGCTTCTCCTCCCATCTTGTTTAGCATCTGCAAAAAAACAGATCCGTACCCAGATAATCCTGTACTGTACTGCCTTTATCCTAGTGAGCATAATTTCTGTATTTCTTTTTATTACCTTTTTCCCAGTAAATTTCTAGCATATACACATACTAAATAAAACAACACCTGACATGTTTTAAGAGAGTAAAGCAACATATTTTCAATAAAGAGAGAGATTTTCTTATGTTGTTTTTAATACAAGAATTTAAATTTTAATTCCATCTTAATGTGATAATAGTATTTTTTTTAAAAAGATGATATGCCTTTTCTAAATATCTGGGTGGCTGGCATGTGATAGCTTAGCACTTATCTTCTATCCATCTTACTTCTGTTCTGTTTGTTTTCTGAAGTTCTACATCACTTTCCAAATGCTGCGTTGTTGTTTTTTTCCCGCTGCCTAGAACATGACAAAAAGTTAAAATTCAGATGACAGTTGTTTCTTGCATCTATTTTAGGTAGGAATGGCCTTGCGTTCTCTGAAAGGGAATATGAAGGTGCTGGTTCTCATGCATTCAGGCAAACAGCCGGAGTGTTTTAAAACCTTGCTGTCCCCTCGCTGGCTGCTCTGCCCCTCTGTGCAAAGCCCCAGTGCCTCAATTCAAGCTGTCAGGAGCAAACACCTGCCTGAGCCACAGCGGCTGCATTTTGCTGACCAGGGCTCTCTTGGGAAGTTTCCCCCTTGGGTGGCAACAGCAATGGCTGAACTAGGAAAGGTCGGGAGGCAGACAACTAGTTTTGTCACATCTTAACCTATTGCATGCAGATTTTCCAGATCTTGTCTGTCAATGGAGCCTGGTCTGATGATGGTATTTGAATAGCACGTATGCTTTGCCTCAGTCCAAGTAACATCCAAACAGCACAGCCTGTAGACCAAGAGGTCTGAATTTTCTCTCAAATCAAGAGAGCCGCTGCACTGAGCTCTATAAATACTCATTTTCTTTTCACTCCATTCTTTACAGGAAATGAAGTGTTGATTTATTATCCACAGTGATTATTGTATTGTTCCTGCTGATGAAACAGGACCGACAACTTATTCTGAATGAAGCTGATGAAAGCACAGTATAGATATGCTTAGCATGACACTGGAGGGAAAAAAGGTCTCCTTCCCTCTGACAAGACTATATTATAACAACAGTAATAAAGTGGAACCTATATGATTTTGCTTTATTGCAGTAAACACATCCCCCAAGTTATTTTATAATGCATCTTATATCTGATGTAAGAGGAAAATTGTACCACTAACTTGAAATACCATATAATAAAATAAAATTGCTGTATTGTGCACATGCACACTGTAGTGCATTGTTTAGATGTTCCTGTAAGAACTGCTTAACGTTTTGCAGTCCTCAGCATGGGCAGGTACTTCACAACTTGGTTTCTAATAAAATAGTTATGCTTTCACATAAAGACTAACCAAAGCTTTCTAGAATGCTGCCATAATCATGAACACAGGTCCGGGGAGCTAACCTCTGAGCTTAGTGTACAATGAATGATTTAGATAGAGACAGCAAACATTTTAAACTTGGGATGCGATCAGAACTCAGAATACCCAGAGAAACTGTCATTAGCTTGAAGTTTTCTTTAGCACACCGGTTTTAGGAAATCCAGTTTCTCTGGTTTCAGTGGACAACTCTTGCTCCCTGTATTACTGTAGCCTTTGACTCCTGATATATTCAAGCTCATTAGTAACCTTGGCCTGTGCTTAGACTTGCTGTCAGCATTGGAAATAAAAATAAATTTAAACTTACTTGAAGTAGCTAGGTGATCTGTAGCCCTAATTTGCCAGATCCCCAAGAAAAATACTGTTTTGGATAATGTATAACACAAATACATTGCTGATTTTTTGGCAAGTAAAAGAGAATTTTAAAAAAGAAAGAAATACATGCTGTCTACGTTCACATTCTGCTCAGTACTATCTACTCCACCACTCCACTTTTCAGCAACGAGGGAGCCTTCCAGGGGAAGATGAGCCAGAATGGCAATCCTTACTCAGTAAGAATTAATTACAAAATTCAGGAATCCCAACCTGAAATATGGCTGACTGCTCTGTTCTTAACAGGCAAAATCTGAGAGCCAAGAGCCTAATACCATGGGAATCATGACCATTCCCACGCGACATTTTGACTATGCATTGTATGGCTTGCATGGTTGCAAAGGCCCGAAGAATCTCCCCAAAGTTGTTACAGTTGTTACTCTCACAGAAAGAGTTTTCCAAATGCGCATCACCCATTCAGGTTCACTAAACAAATCATACTGAAATGCTTATGTGTCTATAAATATGCAGGCTAAGCACTGAGAGTAAGACCTGTTCTTACCTCAGTAAATCATACCATGGGGTAAAAAGTAAAGTTGTATTGCCATATCTTCCTCATGGCTGCCATCCTGTGGTTTTAAGTGAAAATCATTGAAGGTGCTCAAACAATTTGCTGTGGCTCCAATTGCACTCCTTCATGTAAGGGCAGGCTACAGGAGACTGCAGCTTAAAGTACACCAGCTGCATGTGACCCTCACTGGTGGATAACCCCTGTGCTAACTGTCCTCCCCAAATGCTTTCTCTGATTCCACAAAAAAAGCTTATTTTGCTGAATCTGAATGCAGGAGAAAAAAAAAAACAAACAACCCCCAAAAAACCAAACAAAACTAAACTAAACAAAAAAAAAAACCCACTCTTTTGCTCTCTTAGGCATCCTAATGGGCTTTCCAGCACCCGGAAGGAGGTAGAGGGTATGGAGGCTGGAAGTGGAATCTGTTTCTTTTAACTATTTGCTTTGCTTTATGTTTCACCATCTTTGAATGCCACTGTCCAGATAAGCAGCATGGTTTAAGAGCAAATATCTTTCCAGCACAAGAAAACACACAGATTTTCAGTCTTAACATCTGCTCAGGACTTCTGAAGGAGTTTGAGACTGAGACACCAGCCTCATTTGAAAAGGACATCAGCTGCGTACCAGAAGGATAGAGGCTACAGGAATATTTTGGAGGAAAGCTTATGTATCAAACGCTGAGTTTCTTTAGCATATAAAATTATCCTCAATGAAAATTATAGGTAAAAACTTCCAGTGTGATCAGCATTGCTGTGCCAATTTCCAAACTACATGAATCAACTTAAACTGTAAAGCTTCCTCAATATAAATTAACCATAAATATATCTAAATAATTTATCATCACTGCTTTGCTAAATGTTCCCTGGAACGTGCTGAAGCCATGAAACTAAACAGAAAACCAATACCTTCTTTGTATCTCATGATGTACAAGGCCTGTTTTAAAAGCAGACCTTTCAATCTGATGTACAAATAGTAAATGCACTCTGGGGATAGTTTCCAATGGATTTCTCAAGCTTATCCATCTACTTGGAACATTTAAAGGCAAATCACTTGACAAAAATTTCCTCTCAAGTACTACAAGGAAAACATTTTAAGAAGGCATTGCATCTTTTTACAGTCAAAGAACAAATTGTTAAGCATGCAGTCAACCCTTAAAACAACTATCTCAAAAGCCTTAAAATAGCTCAGAAAGACAAACCCAAAACATTCAAAACCAAGTTAAACAGACCACAATTCTGGCTTGAAGAGTCAAGATATCATGAAATTAATAACTGTCAGAAACCAAGTTGTAGTAAGTACTCTTTTAAAAAATTCCAGTAGTGGATCACTGCCGCTCAACTTTTTTACTGTACAGTGACAGAGTCATAGCAGACTGCATGAAAAAAATTTAAGGCATCTTCAAAAGTCATTTAATGGAAAGCTTTGCTATAGGTAAATGGGTTAGTACAAAAGAACGGCAAATTCCACTCGACTCAAGCCAATTAAAAATAAAAATACACACACCAAAAAAATGCTTGTGTTCCAGATACTTTTCATTCTCATCTGGTTGCTCAGATTGAGAACATTATTTTAGCCTCCTGATCTAAATTCTATAAAATACGATACCTAGAGTATGCCATAAATAATGCTCTATTTAGAGCTGCTAAACTGTGAAAGATATTTTTGTACTAACAGGCAAAAATTCTACCTTTCAGCTGAAGAACCTTGAGATGCTGCATGTAGAAAGGAGACACTGCTTCAGCCATTCTCGTTCATCCACACATACAATTGAATCTACAAGAGATACTATAAAATACACACTGTAATGAAAACATTTTTCTACTTTGCTATACACTGAATAGACTTGTGAATTTGTATTTCTGTTTAACCGAAACACTTGTGTGTCCTTTCACAATTATTATTATTATTATGCAGTGTTTAAAGACAGAGGAGATAGATTTAAGACAGGTAAGAAAGGCAAAGTACCTTGAAGAATCAATGCATAGATCTGGAGATCCGGAGAGATCTCTTCCAAGAAGTGATTTGTGTTTTAGCACAGCTGAAGAAATAATTCTTAAAATACATTAGAAAAGTTGCAGAGATCAAATAGTCATAATAGCATGAGGAACAAGGCAAAAACAACTGTTTAGATTTGTGGGCATGGAAAGACTTGAAACTGGAAAAATATGATGTTAGGATTCAACAAATATAGCTGTTTACAGAGCTGCTATGTTCAGCTAGCATTCCATTATCAGCTGGAAGAAGCATTTCTGATACCATTAGCTCAGTGTATGTGTTGTGATTAAATAAAACAAACAAAAAAAAGGAAATCTGGAAAACTGGTGGTGTTTCAAGAAAAACTGGATAACATGCTTGACTAGGCAGAATATGACAGGTGGTTTAAGTCCTCTCTGATTCTGCCAATAGTCTTAATGCCAATGAATAATAAAGAATGACATGTAAAAGTATGACAGCCAGTCACTCTAGGGTATTCAGTCAAAGAAATCAGAAGAAAAAGAAGTATTAGACTATTTAAGTAATGGTTATGCAGGAACTCTGAAGCAGAGTGCATCTTTCAAATCAAGATATAAATATCTAGAAAAATGTATAAATATTTCAAGTCAAGAAAAGAATTTGTAAGAAAAAATATTCTCATACACACCTTTTATGTTAAAAATTTGCTTTCTTCTTTTCTTCGTTTATGGACTTAAAATTGAATAATTTTTAAATTTAGACCAAAACATCTTCCAGGTCTCCAGATATTTAACCATTGCTTGAAAATGGGTATGGAGGGTTTTCACTAACTTCACTAATAAATATTTTGTTAGTTGACTGTACTAAGGTAAAACCAAGGAAGATGTATTGTATAAATACTATGGTATTCAGAGACCACACTATGCCAAAACTACATAGATACATAAATGATATAGTCATCATCTTATTTGAAAGAAAACATTACCCATGACTTTTCTGAAAACAAAGAGAGGAAGAATTAATTTAATCAAAATATTATGAAGTTACAGTGGTTACATTCACAGCTAGACACTTAAAGGCTTGATTTACTTTGTTTTGTTTTTCAGTAAAGGATTGTACCCACTAGCCTTAGCAATTAGGAATGCAAATTGATTTATTGCTATTAATATCACTGTGAAAATACATGGGCAGAATTGTGTAAAATTATTATAGACATTATGTCTAAGTCATAAAGACACTTTCCCTATACAAACAGGTTCAGTTGTGTTCTCATGTTAAGAAAGCTGGCATCTTAAATACTGTATATCTTTCATATTAGACACTGCATACTTTGCAGAAAAGGAAAAAAAAAAGTTTACTTATCAATGTAGAAAGGGCATATGAATAAAAACCTTCTTTTGAACTCATCTCAGTATAATTTTAATTAAACTAATTCTAAGAACATTACAGTCAGACTCTCAAAGACATTTAGGTGTCTAAAAATAAGTGTCTATAGGGTTTTCAAGAGCGCCTAAGAAAGTTAGGAACTTAATTTCCACCTTTGAGCTTCTGAATGCCTTTGGCAATGCTCGTTTGCTGGAGAGAGTCCAGCACAGGGCCCCTAAGATTATTAAGGGGCTGGAGCACCCCACGTATGAGGAAAAGCTGAGAGAGCTGGGACTGTTCAGCCTGGAGAAGAGAAGAGAAGTCGCGGGGGGGATCTCATCAATGTACATAAATACCTGAAGGGAGGGTGCACAGAGGACAGAGCTGGGCTTTTTTCAGTGGTGCCCAGTGACAGGACCAGAGGCAATGGGCACAAACTGAAACACAGGAGTGTCCCTCTGAACATCAGGAAACACTTTTTGGCTGTGAGGGTGACCGAGCCCTGGCACAGGTTGTCCAGAGAAGTTGTGGGGTCTCGCTCCTTGGAGATATTCAAAAACCGTCTAGACACGGTCCTTGGCAAGTGGCTCTAGGTGGCCCTGCTTGAGAAGGGGTGTCGGACCAGATGACCTCCAGAGGTCCCTTCCAACCTCAACCAGTCTGTGATTCTGTTTACACTGTTCAGAAAGGTACAAAAGGAGCTTTCTGAAAAGTATAACCGACACAATAAACCTTAGACAAAACTATTTTTAAATTTAAAAATACTTTATTATCCACAGCACTATGCTGTCATGCATTTAAGGGAGAACAAATCTACAAGATTATAAGCGAGATACATCTTTACCTGCCCATGATGTATTCATCATGATTCCCTGAACACAGTAAATAACCAAATAATTTATATAAGGCAAAATTTATCAATAAAAGAAAATTAATAGCAAGCTCAGTTAAATGCAATAATTTCTAAAGTAAGGTGAGATGTTATATTACTTTCTAAAAACCCAGGAGTAAAAGCAGTGACTAAGAGAAGAGTGTATATTAAATCTCTCCTGTAGGCAATGACTGGGGTCTTTAATCTCTGCAGAACACTGTGCAGGTGACTGTAATCAAAGCACCAATGTAACGTACGAAGGGTAGTGTTGTGTCTGAAGGTCAAATAGCTCACTAATGTAACGATCCTTCTAGCTCCACAGCTTTTGGCTGTGGCCAAAAGATGCTCAGAGCAGAATACCAGAACAGGGCAAGCATGCAGTGGAACTTCCTCAACATACATACTCTGACTCCAGAAAATTGAGGTTCAATAGGAAATTTTTTTTATTATTAACTATTTGGATTAAAACATTTAAAAAAACTTACATGGATTCTTCTTACATTGCTTGCTAGTCTCTCTTTGAAATTATATATATAAAAAAAAAATCTGAAGTATAACATCTCGTGGCAGAAGATTTAATATATAATTTGTTAAAAAACATTGGCTTTTTTGTTTATATGTGCTTTGGGGTTTTGTTCCTTTTGTTTGCTGGATCTGGCAAACTACTTAATCAGATACTTAACTTTAAGCATACACATAATCCTTTCATGAGATTTTAAATTAATCATACGCTTGAATACAATGCTGAATTATGGTTTGAGTGTATAAAAATACTGTGGTGAGTTGACCTGGTGGCCAGGTGCCCACCAAGCTGTTCTATTACTCCCCCTCCTCAGCTGGACAGGGAGAGAAAATATAATGAAAGGCTCCTGCGTCAAGATAAGGACAGGGAGAGATCATTCACCAATTACTGTTATGGGAAAACCAGACTTGATTTGGGGAAATTAATTTAATTTATTGCCAATCAAATCAGAGTAGGGTAATGAGAAAATAAAACCAAATCCTAAAACACCTTTCCCCTGCCCCTCCCTTCTTTACAGGCTCGACTTTGCTCCCGATTTCTCTACCTCCTCCCTGCTAGTGGCACAGAGGGACGGGGAATAGGGGTTATGGTCAGTTCATCCCACGTTGCTTCTGCCGCTCCTTCCTCCTCAGGGGGAGGACTCCTCACACTCTTCCCCTGCTCCAGCGTGGGTCCTTTCCACGGGGGGGCAGGAATAGACTGCTCCAGCATGAGTCCCCCACGGGGTCACAAGTCCTGCCAGCATACCTGCTCCAGTGTGTGCTCCTCTCTCCATGGGGTCACAGGTCCTGCCAGGAGCCTGCTCCAGCACAGGCTTCCCATGGGGTCCCAGACTCCTTCAGGCACATCCACCTGCTGCAGCATGGGGTCCTCCACAGGCTGCAGGTGGATATCTGTTCCACTGTTAAGCTCCATGGGCTGCAGTGGGGCAACCTGCTTCACCATGGTCTCCACTACGGGCTTCAGGGGAATCTCTGCTCCAGTGCCTGGAGCACCGCCTCCCCCTCCCTCTTCATGACCTTGGTGTCTGCAGGGCTCTTTCTCTCACATATTCTCACTCGTCTTTCTCACAGCTGCTCTTGCACAGCAGTTTTTACCCTTTCTTAAATATGTTATCACAGAAGCGGC
>NW_008795041.1:5765854-5783452 GCF_000699145.1 Aptenodytes forsteri | reverse complement strand
CCTGCATAGAGGACAGTCAGACAAAACTGTCAGGGAGCCCCTCCCTTTGAGTCATGAGGTTCAGAGGACCCCCTTGCTTTCTAAACTCCTTCTCAGAGAGGAGTCTAGGTGCAGCTGGATCCAATCCTACTCCCAAACTTGGTCAACAATTTATGTCTAAAGGATTATATATGCGCAATCAATCCTTTATATCACTTAGGTAAGATTTCAAAGTTTAGCATGCTATTAGTCACTTACTGAGGGTCTGTTGCGGCAAGGAATCTCTCAACCTCGAGGAGTAACCCTGAGAGGCATCCCTACTCAAGGGGAGATCCTGGCGTGCAGCCCGCTGCCGTGCAGGAGAGCTCAGCGGGCCCTGGGCTGTCCACTATTTGTAGAGTAAGATGATTGACTTATAGTTGTATTTGCGTATCAGCAAGACATTTGGGTCGCTGCCGCAGACAGCCCTTGGCTACTGTGTTGCCATCCATCCCCAAAGTCCAGCATAAGCTGGATGCAGCCACAACGACCCCCACTGGTGGTCACTGCTTACATGGGGGCAGGGGGAGCACACCGCCACAGCCTGCTCTTCCACAGCAGGTTTTTTTCCCCCTTCTTAAATATTTATGTTGTCACAGAGGCACTATCAGTGTTGCTGATTGGCTCAGCCTTGGCTCCCAGAGGGTCTGTCTGGGAGCCAGCTGGCATTGGCTCTATTGGACATAGGGGAAGCTTCTAGCAGCTTCTCACAGGAGCTGTAACCCCCCCACTACCAAAACCTTGCCACGCAAACCCAGTACAAATATTTTCACTGTGCTGATTAGCAAAAAGTTACAGACAACTAGAAGTTCTTGTAAGTGGAAAAGTGCTGCCTAGCTCCAATCTTGCTTAAAATATTTCAACCATAATTGTTTTGTGTGAGATTAGATCACACTTCCTGCTTTGCAGTTTATCTTTTTGTATTGCTAAACAGTACAATTATTAATTGTGCAATCATTCAGAATCAATTTCTTTCAGAAATCTAAGTTTAAAAATATTAAACTGAAGTGAAGAATCAATAGGCAGGATGTGCTGTTTTTCAGAAGTCTCACTTCTCGAACTGAGTGTAACAATTTCTCATCACACAGGAGTGAACACTACTGAGCTACTTATTGTTTCACAGAAGTAGTGCCCTTGCTTGTCTCATGTAGCATTCTGGATGAACTGAAAAACAACAAAAAGCTAGTTAGAACACAGGATTTCCTCTGGTGGAAGTGTTCCTGAGAGCAGCTCAGATCTAAGGTAGGGATCAGAAAGAGACATCATCATCAGTACCTGACCCCATTAACTGCAAATCACTTCAATCCAGGAGCAGCCTCACCAGCTGAAGACAAAGGCTTTCTGAGTCATGCCCACTGTCTTCAGATCCCAGGAGCACACACGCAGTACAATGGGCTGTAAAGGTGTATTTTACTGGCTTTAATTCACTGGATACTTGAATCCTTTTTTCCAAAAACAAATCCCAAGTTTCAACTGCTTTTTAAAATTATTTTCCTGAGAACCCTGACAGGGATTAATATTTTTTATTTACATTGTATTTCAATTCCTTACTTTATTCTCAACTAATCAACTACTCTCATTGGTCATTGAAACAAAACACACAATAATACTCAGAAAACACAGCAAAATCATAGTTAATGCATATACCTTTTTGTTTATGATATTTTGTAAACTTGAACTTTAACCATAGAAATATTTTGTGCCAGAGCTTGCTACTTATTGCCAAATTCCTTTTTGGTCCATTGGTGTTGCAGTAAAGTATTACTTAAAACATGCATTTCTGAAGGAGTTTTATTCACTTGTATGGGTAGACTTCTGCATTTCAGTTAGTGGGTAGTCTTTCATTTGCACATTTTTTAGATATTTGGGGTTTAGTTGTGTTTCTTATTGGTGTTCTTCTATGTCTTTTTTCCTTTTTTTTTCTTTTCTCTGAAAGAATAAAAGAAGAGGGAGAAACATGATGGAGAGCAGGGGAGAATTAAATAAGAAGGTGATGGAATAATACTGATCCTAGTAGGCACCAGAGAGCACTGAGGTTTGTTGCATAGGTATGGATGAATGAGGTGGAGCTTGGAAAAAGAATCACAAGGAGGAGCATAACAGGATACAGATCACAGAGAAAGACTAGGGTTTAAGAGGAGAGAGAATGATTAGGTGGTGTGGGAAAAGTGGAAGCAGACATGCTAGCTAAAGGTACTGTTATCTGACGAGAAGGACTAATGGTGGGCCACTGTGGTTCTGATCGTGCAAACTACACTGTTCAAAGCAATTCTTCAGCTAATCAAGAAAATTGGAAGCACCTTTTCATCAACTTGTTGAGCATTTGGTGAATTCAAGGTCCACAAGTTATTGAAGAAAAACTGAAGAGAGAGATAAGAAGGATGTGTGCAATTTTTTGAGTTGAGCTGTTGTGTGGTACTTAACTTCACCACTTGTGCACATAGTAACAGGTTTCAGGACCAATTAAAGACAACACTCACTGATGCTAGAGAAGCCTACTGTGTGACTCAACTGGTAGTAATAAAATTATTAGGGAATTCAAACTGGAAGAAGACAATGACTGATGTACTAAAATTCTATGAATTCACTATGCCATAGCTAAGACAAAAAATCAGTTATTGCTCTACGCAGGACTGAGCATAATTTAGTCTCTGTTTCAGGAAATATTTATTCATGCAGCTTCCATTACTTTATCACACCAGCATTTTCACTCTCAAAAAAGACTTAAAAAGACAAAACCGCTCTTTTTGCTCTTCAGCTGTACTCTAAACTACTATTTATTCTGTTTTCTCCCTTCTGCAACCCTGTGCTTGACCATGCATGACACTTTCATATCACAAATCAACAATATAATGACAATAGAGGTTGAATACACTAGGGAAGATACAACCAAAATCAAGGTATACTTCTTTGTCTAACTGATGTGCTAGTGAACAATAAGGTTTAGCTATTGAAGTCCTGGTCTGCACACAAGTGCTACTAATACGCTATGCAAAGCAGGAGCTAGAACATTAGTTTAATCAGGCCTCTGCTTTTAAAGACTGTTTCTATTCAGCATTGGCTGAATCTGGCTTTGCACATTGCTTTTTCTTTTCTGATTTAACTCCTTTTAAGGAGTTCTGTTATTACACTAAGAGCTGAGGCGTGGAGGATTCGTACAGAAGTAGACATTTGTGGTTTGGTTCCTATTTCTCATGATGAGGCTATGATGGCACATGTGGGGACCTGGCTTTCTAGGGAGGAAGCAAACATTACATTAGTGGGAGGGATCTGTGTCAGAGGCAATATTGCTTACTCCTTACTACATTTGTAACCATGAAAACCCAAATAACTGTTCATATCTCTCCTTTTGTTGTTAAGCACTGCAGCAGATCACTTGTTTTTCTTGTCCTGAGGCTCCAACTGCTTTCATGGTTATTTCATTGCTCTGTTTCTACCTTGCTGCATGGTTTCTGCAGATGGGTACTTTTCTTGACTGTACTGTCAGTGCATAATAGCCCTTGGCACTTCCACTTCAGTGCCATTATATTTAATGGGAAAATGCTTCAAGCAGCTGCAATTTGGCTACTGTATTTTCTTAGGGCCAAATGGTTTCCTGATGCACAAAAATCATGAAAAAGGAAAAACGCACTCAGCATCTGTGTGGATTGCCATGTCAAATGAAAGGTACCTATATAAGCACACAAGAAAAAAACATTTCTGTGTCCTGAGAACTGTATTTACCAGCTGTTGATCCACTGCAACCATGAATTATCGAGGAGAGTCTACTAGGTTCAGCATTACCTTTTGTACAACTTTCCAGTGAACATTCCAGGATGCATTCTGACTAGAGAGACTAATCCCAAACTTAACTCTCTGTTTTGCACCTAGAGGGGCTGGTCCATTATGATCCCAGTAAGAAAGGAACTCAGACTCTGTAAGGTATCATTTAAAATGCAATTTATTAGAGCTAGCACCACAAGGAGAGAATAGTATGGATAACCTTACATCCCTTTAGATGATGGGAACTCCAGGTGGTATTGCATCTCACGGGCCTCCAATCCACATGCAGCACGCTGGGCAGACCCCATCCACAGGAGAGAATCCCCCATTTAAGTGATTTGAGCTATTATAGGATGTTCTTACAAGCAAATGTATTTGCAGCACAGTGCAGTACAGCACAAGCACACCACGGTACAGGACAAGCACAGCACAGGCTTGGGTGTACTCACGTTAACTTTTATGTGGATCACTAACTCCTCGGCGTACAGTGGTCTCCCGGTCAGGATCAATATGCTCTCTTTCTTACAGATGCATAAATTTGTTCTACAACATACGTATTTATAATTGAAGTTGAGCTGCCCTATGGTAGTTGACATGCATGTTGTCATCTTGGTTATTGAGACAATTTGTCTAAGCAGCAAGGAAGAGAGAATCTTCTAGGTGTCAGCCTGGGTCCCCAGCAGGATGGAGGAGCTAAGTATCAATGTGTGATACTAAAAAGTCAGCAAGAATAGGCTATAAGGACTGTGGATTGATACGTGCTTTAAGGGCTGAAATCCACTAACATACAGAAAATATAAGCAAGATTGAAAATGTAACAAAATTAACTGTTCATGGTGAACACAAAAATCCACCCGTGGTCTCTCAAGAAGCTAGTTCTCTTAGAAAACAATAACTGTGACAATACTTCAAATAAGATAGATGCGCTTAAACCGTTTTGCCTGGTGCTTTATGTACCTCCATTTAAATGAGGACCTGTTGTCTTTGTATACAGCTAGTCACAGACTCCTGTATACAGTCTCTCTGTGACTCCCCTAGTCACAGGGGAGAACTGCAGAACTTAAACCTGATCAGGCTTCAGGACAAACAGGGTAAACTGTGCTTTTCAGTTCAAGCTAGGAATTCAACAGCTATCAGTTTTCATCCCAGAATATATAGGGCATGTGGTCTCATATTTTAAGGGATGCACTCAAGAAATGTTAATGAAATTAGCATTGTAACCATGAGCAGATTACTTAGTGCATTTTGACAATTCCACTCATCATAAAAAAGCTAGTAAGATCTGAATACAGTTCCATATTCTTCACGATAGCTAACTAAACATCTGTAACAATGAAGCTGTATGTATCTGCTTAAAATAGTGGCCCACAAATAGTGCCTTAGTTTTGGATATTTTAATAAAATTCAATAGTATCTAATTATACCGACAGAGATCTAACAGCTTGTGGTAGGTTGACCTTGGCTGGCCACCAGATGCCCACCAATATGCTCTACCACCCCCCCTTCATCAACAAGGAGGAGAAAATACAATTAAAAGCTCATGGGTCAAGATAAGGACAGGGAGATTACATACCAGTTACCATCATGGGCAAAACAGACTCGACTTTGGGAAAATAATTTAATTTATTGCTCATTAATAACAGAGTAGGATAGTGAGAAATAAGAACAAAACTGAAAAACACCTTCCCCCTACCCTTCTGTTCTTCCCAGGGTCAACTTCACTCCTAACTCTTCTACCTCCTCCTCCCCAAGCAGCGCAGGGGGACAGGGAATAGGGGTTGTGGTCAGTTCATAACGCTTTGTCTCTGCCACTCCTTTCTCCTCACACTGCTCCCCTGCTCCAGCGTGGGATCCCACCCACAGGATAGAGTTCTTCACGAGCTGCTCCAATGTGGGTCCTTCCCACAGGCTGCAGTTCTCCAAGAAATGGTGCATCATGGGTCCTTTCCGTGGGGTACAGTCCTTCAGGAACAGACTGCTCCAGCCTGGGACCCCCACAGATCACAGCTCCTGCCAGAAAACCTGCTCCTGCGTGGGCTCCTCTCCACAGGCCACAGTTCCTGCCAGGAGCCTCCTCCGGTATGGGCTTTCCATGGGGTCCAGCTTCCTTCAGGGCACATCCACCTGCTGCAGCAGGGGGTCCTCTACAGGCTGCAGGGTGGCTATCTGCTCCACCATGGACCTCCATGGGCTGCAGGGGGACAGCCTGTGTCACCATGGTCTTCACCATGGGCTGCAGGAGAATCTCTACTCCAGTGCTGGAGCACCCCCACCCCCTCCTTCTTCACCAACCTTGGTGTCTGCAGGGCTGTTTTGCTCATATTCTCATTCGTCTCTCCCAGCTGCTGTTTTTTACCCCTTCTTAAATATGTTATCACAGAGGTGCTACCAACATTGCTGATTGGCTCAGCTTTGGCCAGCGGCAGGTCCATCTTAGAGCCGGCTGGAACTGGCTGTTTTGGACAAGGGGGCAGCTTCTGGTATCTTCTCACAGAAGCCACCCCTGCAGCCCTCCTGCTAGCAAAACCTTGCCACGTAAACCTGGTGCACAGTTCTTTAAAACATTCCTAATAAAAACAGATAGAGCTCTTTAAGGCAGCTTTATATTTATCTATCAATCTATCTGTCTGTTTATCTATCCATCCATCCACCTATGTTCCTTTCTATCTTTTGTAGTTGTATTTGTTAATTTAAAACATGTAGTCTCTTTCTTCTGTTAGATAGACTAGCATTGTATCTTTTTAACAAAAAACTTACAGTTCCCACATCAAAACAATTTCATGCAAATCTCACTGAGAAATAAAATTCAAGTATAAAATACGGAAACACCAGATGTTTGAAATATAAAGGCAAAGAAGTTAAACAATATGGTCTATTTGCATGTTTGAAGACTGGCCATAGTAGCTAAAATGATTTTGAGCTTTCAGTTGCCTAACTTAAAATTAGGATTGTAAATTGCTGACGTATACAAAATCACTGAAAATTCTGGCCTTTACTCCTGCTTTCCCTCATATCCTTTTTATTCTACATAATTAGCTCTCTACTCTGATGATTAATTCAGGATAGGGACTCACTAATTTACATGGACATACATTACTTAAAAAATTAGGAGCTGTTTTACCAAATCTAGAGTATTCCTTCCACAAAAGTGAAGATAAACATGTAACAGAAGTAGAATAAATACTGACACATTGGCCCCAAAATCAGGAATGAAAATAGGAGGATACTGTGAGACAAATCTGTATAATCCATGTGCAGAACCCATGAAACTGAGGAGAGGAAGGCAAATAACAAACCTGGAGAACTATTTATTACCTGCATACCCGTCAGACTGTATTCTTGATGCTAAAGGAGAACTCGTTTCCCTTGCTGTACTTTGCAAGGACTTCTTATATAAGTGCTAGATCTGTGCTGATCTTTGCAAGGGGTGGAAGTCAGTAGTTTGGGATAAAGCTAGAAGGAATTAATAATGGTGTCCTGCCCTCCTCCTGATAGGGCTTTATTTTCATTGCTCTGCATTTCCCCTCTAGTATTTTTGACATGAGAAGGAAGGATCTGGGTTAATATTATCTGTCTCGCAGAGCACGCAATGACAGGATTTTATGAGGACTCTAGGACGCATGGTTAAAGTTCAGAACTGATAAGTGGTAAATTGATTGCCTCTGTGGAAAGGAAAAAAAAAAAAGGACATCTTCCTGGTCATGCTAAGTAACCTTCTGTAGGCGTAAGTCTGACATGATAGCCCTTGCATGCTAAGGAGATTGGAGGAGTATGAAAGACAACAAAATGAAGCATTGAAATTTTATTGAAGAAGGAAGTTTTCTGACTTGTTGATGAAAAATGGCCAGTTACAGACCTATTCTATTCTAATACTATTGGAGTGCATTTTGAGGCTATTCTATTAGGTCCATTGAACAGATACCTATTTTGGATATTAAGTCATTAAACTCTGTTCCTGAACATGATTTTCCCTTTTTCCTTAAATGTACTCACAGAAAATTAACATTATTTAATTACTGTGTCTTGAAAACTATTACTATGAATTCAAATACACAATTCCTTAATTTAGAATGAAAAATGAGAAGGATATACGATGATTGTGGATTTTTTTTTTCATTCCACTGGAGATTCTTATTACATTTCCAGCAAAGAGAAAGTAAATGAGCCATAAAGTCCTCTGTAGTTCCTTTCTCTATTGAAAATAGGACTGAATATTACACAGCTATTGCATATTGCATATACGCATTAACTCAACCAGTTATTAATTTTGGTGGTAAGGGAATTCTGTTAAATTCTATTTGGGATACCCAAAAGATTCAAACAAAGGAGATATGTTTTGGATTGCCATATTAGACATTATCTATTTACTCATGTTTCCATAAGAGGGAAAAAACAAATATTTATATTGTTGCAGATGTAAACCTGTAGAAGGTTCATTTAAGAAAAGCTAGTATGATATTCTGAAACTATATCATCCTGCATGTAATTTTAGAATTGGTATTTTCAAAACGCAGAGTCATAAAAAGACGCATGTGTCCCCTTCACCTTCTCACCCATTAGGCTTATTCATCTGTCACTGGCTTCTCCTCACTTAAAAAGTCTTTCCTGTTGGCAGAAATAAAGTGAAGGCCCAGCCAGCAAAGCTGTAGTGTACTTGTCTACACTTGACATCTTCTTAGAGAGATCCCCTTAGTGAACTCTCTCTCCCACCGTTGTTTCAGCCCTGTCAACACAGTTTTAAAAGTATAAATAACATACAATTTTAAACAACGTCTAAATTGGTAGCTATTTTGTTAGTCTTCCTAGCTTTTTATTTATCCATGAGTGTAATATGATGAACTATCACAGCAGGTTTTTTTAGAGACAGGTTATCTGTGATTTTAAGACAATGTAATTCCATTTATTTAAAAACATTTTCCACAATTAGATGTCCATTTCTTCTAAGAAAGACTTTTGCCCAAAGGCCTTGCTACAGACATGATTTTCTCACTTGTTAACAAAACTTACATTTGTGCCCTATCCCATTTCAGCAGAGTATATTAGAAAAAACATTAGAAAAACCAGAGCTGATTAAAATAAATAAGGCGGTGTGGAAAGCAAGTTATTCATATCTATAGTTTTGTTCCCATTGTAACTTGTTACCAGAAATCAACTTTATACAAAACTTCATATACGAATTGATCAAAACAAGGCCATGGAAGAAGAGCTCTTTCTTCCATCTTCTGACTTGTTATCTACATTCCTATGACTAGCAGAAAGATTAGGTTAGGTTAGGTTAGGTTAGGTTAGGTTAGGTTAGGTTAGGTTAGAAGGCAGGGAGAAGAGGGGAGCGGGAAAACTGGTGGAAAATTGTCCCAGAGCTCTCTTTTGCAAAGGATGAAATCATTGTCACATTAGGTGGATGACAAGTCAGTAACAAAACTGTCACCGACTTGCATAGGACCAAAATTTTCAATCAATGCACACAAATATACACACACTGACAAACACACATACAATAAGGGCAAAGTGTGGGAAGCAAAGATTTCCCTAGCACTCGAATCATATTTTTGTCAGTCAAAGTTATGGAGAGAACACCACAGGCTTGTGGATTTTAAATTATATTGTACTTGTTCACATCTAAAAATTTGCACTGTTGTTTAAGGAAGGTCCTATCATCATGCCAAAGACATTTGGGTAGCACTTAGAAATCATCACAATCTCACCAACAGTTACAGATACAGCTTCATAACACTCTAGCCTCATTTTTGGACACATTAAACTCCACGTTTCATTTTCACAAAATCCAAGCTGTTTTTGTGAAGAATCTGACAGATTTCCAAGATCATCCTCTAAAAAAAAAAAAAACTTCTGTTATATTTCTGCTACAAAACTGTGGAAGATATCTTTGGGTTTGCGTACAAAGTTGTGTGCAGTGCTCATTTTTGCACTCCTCCTGTGGGAGTGATATGTAATGCGTAATCATATGTAGCTGTCTATGACATATATGTCTATACTTAAGCTAGTCTTTCTAGTTTCATTTATACTCAATGACGAATAATAAACTGTTCAAGAGTGTGAACCTTAAGGTTCACAGCATGATTAACCATCTTAAGGTAGATATTTAAAATTAGCCAGATAGATAGGAATCTGTATGGTGCATTTTGTTTCTCTTTGTTGACATTAAGGGGACCATAAAATGACCAGTTCACACATAGATGTCTGAAACTACACATTGTGAATCTGTTCCTTTACATATCTTCATATAAAAAGAATTCATACTCCTCACAATGTCCTCTCAACAGTTTCAAGAAGTAAAAACAGCTGCCAGAGATTAATTTTATGTAGATGCTTTCTCCTTGCTCCATTTCAAATAGCCATGGTCCATTCACCAATTGCCAAGTTGGAGAAAGGCAGGAAGCTAACCTAAAACCACCAGAGAATCCATCTAAAATTATAATTCTCAGAAAAGAGACCCTGCTTTCAGACTCCAGCATGTAAAATTCATAATTCCAACATGCTACCAAGAATTTCTTCAATGCATCATAGCTATTAGTAACTATTCAGATACTAGAACTGAATGTATTTATTAGCTCAGAGTTTAGTCTACATCATCTCTCAGATTAAGGGGCGCATTAAATGACTTGTACATGTCTGAATCATGTTGCATGATGCATGGACCTTTTGCAAATGGCATAAATACTAGAAAGAAAATTAACTCTATCCCAGCCGAAACCAGGACAACTGGTCAAGGCAATTAAGGCCTGTTGGTGCCCTAGGGGTCCTGGCAATTATTTTGTACATAGTTAAGATAATTAAAAGATGTTTTGTATGTCATTTAAGATAAACAATAACAGTGGATCATGCAAATGATGAGCCCTTACACAGTACCAGAGCCCAGCTGGATATAAGAATTCAGTAAAACAACAGTTTGGGGAGTATCACCTGATCCAGCAGAAGATGCTGCTGCAAGGATCCTTGCAGTGGAGATTCCTGTCACCTCCTGGACAGCAACTGTCATCCTGTTTGAGAAATTTGTTTTCCCATGCCAGCATTACCCTTTGCAAAGATGCCAATAAATTATGTTTTTCTTTTTTTTTAACAAACACACTGTCCAGGAGTGGCTATGCAACACATTTTTAATAGAAAAGTTTACTCTTGGCTTTTGCCTTTTATTAAACTTACAATAGCAATAATGTATCAGTTAGTTAAAGAGATTTTTTTTTAATAAAGTTATCCAGGCATTGTGGCCTATTGGGTAATAAGCTCTTAAATTACAGATAGACAGTCCTAGTTATAAACTTTTTGTTCTTTAGATAGTAAATCATAATAGTAGATTCTTTTTTTTTCCTCAGTATGTATATATGTATCTGTGTTTGTATAATTATAGGACAATTGTAGAAAAAAAGTTATGAAGCTTAGAATTTAGTTTAGAGGTCTAGATTGTTGTAATAATATCCATTTGGAATTTGTGTAGCTTTTCTTTTTTTAATTAAATATTTTAAGATCTTTTGCTGGTTGAAAAACATAGCACAGCTGTTCAAGAACTCAAGGTTCCTTTTTTTTTTTCCTCTTGGTATTATATTTTTCCCAATTTAAATAACACACATGCACTTCTCAAGCTTCTGCTGGTTTGTGTGTCAGTTTATTCAATGAAGAGAGGAGTCAAAATATAGTTACAGTACCCACCTTATCAACACTTTGCCTTCCTAGAAGTCTTTGAGTTTAAATGTATGTGAAGCCACCAAGGAGAAATATATGGATACATCAATTCAGGGACCAGTAGTAAAGAAGGAATCTTTTTCTCCACAGTATCTATTGGTTATAGGATACTTCCCAGTAGTTTGACTGACTATCAGATATTACTGCTTAGATGTTATGATCAGGTAGCGTGTGACTGGCAGTTTTAACATGCTGTTGGAAGGAGTGAAGTGGCTTATACTCTCCTTCAGATCTCTTCCTTAACTTACTATGTAAGACTGCCTTAAAAATCCAGTTCATGTGTTTTTATTAATAATTCAGCACTGTATTGTATCCACATTATCAAAGTATACGGAGAGACTATTTTACCCAGAAAAGTCTAGCTTTACAACCAGCTATTACTTAATGATTTGTTTTATTCCAACATTAGAAATGCATGTTGCTTTTGTAACTAGGCATGTTCTGTACTCACTCAACATTTTGTTTTCTCCTGTATGCGGTTACATTTACTCTTTATAGATAGGTTCATTCTCAGTTCAGGCCCAGCACTGTTTGCCTAGTAAGCTAATAAATTCAAGTCAAAGTTCTAACAATTGAATTTAAAGCCTTCAGGACAACAGCATTTGAGAAATCATCATTCTTATCATAGTCCTTTATAACAACTAAGCTCAATGAATTTGTTCCAGTTTTTTATTTCAAGTAAAAATCTCAATTTAAGTGAGCAGGGAGCCTTCTAAATTCAAATCCTGTGGCTATTGAATGTGGAACTAACCTTTCTGTCAGGAGGAGAGAGAACATGATGGGGAAGGTGGTTTTCTCAGAATGAGGTTTATTCTTTCCAAGCAGGCTGTGCTGGCCCCTGCAGTTTCCCTAAATACAGGAAGCTCAAATGCGTAATTCATGGAAGTTTTTGTAATGAAGATACAGAGATTTTGAAATTTATCTGGAGTTGCCTTGACAGCTTCTGGTTTTGTTGTTGTTTGTTTTTGATAAAAATGTACTTCTTGAATGACATCCAGGTATGTTTTAAACAGATAGAGATGCAATAGCTTCAGCAAAACACCACTTTCTTTTACTTCATTGCAACTTAAATGGTTGCACATCAATAAATCTTTGCTGCTTTAAAGAAATGCTTCATTTTAAAAGAAGTCACTGATTTTCATGGAATGGCACCTATGCAGCTGCATACAACATTCACTTCCAAATGCTTAGTGTCAGATAAAAATGGGAAGTGATCAAAGAGAAGAAAGTATTTCTTCCCAATTTTAGCCAAAGTGTGGAATCCTTAGGTTTTTTTATGACCTGTTTTCTTTACCATTTTATTAACAAGTGAATGCATTTTTAAATTTTAACTCCTATAAAACTGAAGGGAAGATTTCAGGGATCAAGGTCTAGGAAATAAATTATAAGGCCATAATTCTGTACATCTCGGTGCCAGCATTATGCCTGTATAACAGCCCTTGAGTCCAGGTAGAAATTCTGTTCCTTAAAAATTTCTACTTTAAATAATGCACAGCAAGGCTAGAAATTGTGTTTAGCCATAGTGATTCTAATTCTATGTATTCCTTCATAACACTTTGCCCTTGGACATGACACATATTGTTATAACAAAATACGTGATCGAGCATCTTCAAGTGATAGTTTTGCTGGTGAGATGATTGACTGAGGACAATGTGTTCCCTTAGAATGCTAGAGTAATTCCTTATTTTGCTTTGCTTGCACACACGACTTTTGCTATTCTTATAAAACTGTCATTATTACAATCCACATGTCTTTGCGGATGTCCAGCCACTGTCTGTGAAGCAGAGCCTCAGCACATGCAGGGGTTGCTTGGGAAGACAAATGCCACATGGAGCATTTTCAGTTTTCCAGCTTCTTTCGTTCTAACAGATCTTCAATGAGACAGACAAAAACGTCCAAAATATTGAGAATTCCCCACCTTGCTCTTTTCAGTAACACTGTTTGTGCAAAAAAAATTTTCTACAGGCATCCCTGAGGAGATATGGGATAAGGATACCACGTGCAGTCATTCCTGTCTCATTTGAAACAGCCCTTAGCTGACCTTCCCAGGATGGCCGCAGAGCTGACTTAAGCTCTTTCAGAGTATGCTTCCTCTAAAATGGAGTATGGGAGTGACAGCAGCTAGCCTATCGGTATAATCCGCCTAGAAACAAAACACCTTCTTACAACAGGATTGGCCAAGTTAGGTTAAAAGCATTATCTAACAGGAGAGAGCAGCCAAGTGAGGGAATTAATTACATTACCACCCCAAATTCTTTCACACACATACGAGGACACGTACGGTAAAATCAAACCAATTTTCAGCGAGGTGGCCAACCTACATCTTCCAGGGACACTTCTACCACTTTTCAGGGACTAACACAAAAGGCAGAAAGGGAAGGAAATTATTTGATACTGAGCAACAGCTTTTCTTTGCCCAGTGATACCCAAGAGCTGTTGACTAGAAATGTAGAGACGCAGCAAGAGAACGTTAGTAGTTAAAGGACAATTTCCTTCAGGCTCTTCTGGTCTGAAGTAGGAAAACAGTTTGCCTGTTGTGACAGTAGAAAAATAGAAGAATAATTTGTCTACTGGGTGGTAGCTTAGCAGTATCACACTGCAAGGCAGAGATGGCAGAGCTTGCCGGAGTGCCACAGAAGCTCTGATGCAGGTGAATTCAAGGCTTCCTGCTGCAGACACTCGTTGCGCTGGCACTTGGTGTCAAGGGAGATGTCCAGAGCCAAACTACAAGCTTGTATGCTGACTGCAGGTGTGGCAAAGGGCTTTGCAAATCTCACAGAAAAGGGTTTCGGTTTGGTTTGGGTTGGGGGGATTTTTTGGTTTTGTTTTTCCCTTGGAGCACACCACCTCAGGCTTCATCCACCTCTAATCAATTTTGGTTCTGCCAGCAGAGGGTATGAGGAGGCAAACTTTGATTGCTTCACAGTGATACTGTTCCCATTTTCCAACAGAAGGAACAGAGTGACTAAACTGCACTTTGTGATCTCTGGAGTCTCTAACCAGGTTGCTGACTGGGAAGAAAGAACTGGAGGTGTCCTTCCAACCTAAGGAAATCCAAGAACATAACCTTGGGTATACTTCTATTTCAGGGTCTTTCTGCTTTCACAGCTCTGCACCCCAGAAGATGATGAGTACAGGGTCTTTCTGCTTTCACTTTTCATCTTCTGTACCCCAGAAGATGATGAGTACAGGGAACACATTGCCTTGCTGTGGGAACACATTCATCTAGAAGAGAAATGTCAATTTATGCACCCATTTCTGCACCCCAGAGTTCAGATCAGCTTAGACAGTTGTCGTCCTGGAGTCCTTGGCAGGTTTGAGAGGGAGATCAGGGCCAGGGTCTTGTTAACAGATTTGCATAGACAACTGACATGCCATGGTACACCATGAAAATTACTGTTTACAGTAGTGATGTCACCCGTTTAGTAACTTTTTGTGAACTTAATAAAGTAAGTTTAACTATGAAACCAAAATAAATCTAAATAACAAATTACAGGCTCTGGGCCACTGCTTTACAAGGCTGCTGATCAAGATTAACACATCTGTGTGGAAGTGGCTTGGAGGAAGTGTGGGGCAAACTCCAACCCTGTGATACTGACGAGAAGGCCCACACCCAACTCCGTTCTATCCCATCCTATGCTTTCTCATGTCATCCTGTCCAAAGAAGAAACCAGTTCTGTGAGTCTAACCCAGGAGTGTCCTCACTCATCCCCAAAGCAGCCACATGACCACACAGTATTAGTGCAACAGCCTTTGGTCTTTTTGTCAGGTCACCACCAGGCTGGCAGCTCCCTGTGGGCCAGGAGCTGGGAGCATCAGGGATTCCCCATGGGACAGGACTTGGCAGTCAGGGCCTGTTCTACCCCCCAGCCAGGAGCATGGCAAGCTGAGGGGCACTGGGGCAGCCCCAGCCCTGGCCATCAGGCAACTGCCTGGGGACGGGCTGAGGCTGGTCCAGGATGTGGACCCACAAGTGGGCCTGGCTTGGCGTGGCCCATGGCTGGGCACGGCAGGGCTGTGAGGAACTGGAGACCAGCCCTGTTGTGGTGTCACTGGGGCAGAAGCTGATAGCCCTGGGGGAGCTGACATGGGGTCCTGGGCCATGAGCAGAGTTCGGGGGAGTCACGGGGGGCTGGGTAGGGGCAGCCAGGGCTGCTGCTGCCCCCAGGTCCCTGAGACTTTCCTCTGCTTCAATATACAAGTGACATTTCATACAGAAATTGAAAGCCAGAATAAAAAGAGTAATTCCCAGGAACATGTGCTTGTGGCCTACCCTCATTTTAATTTCTGTTTCCATCCTCGGTTTTTAAAGATGGCATAACAAAGAAAAGACAGCAACATTTAAAAGAAAGGAAGAAAAAAAGCTGAAGACATCAAACATACCATCACTTCTTCTGGTCCCCGATTAAAAAAGCTTCTTCGACCATAGCTGTTTCATCACCTTGTGTTTGATGTTTTTACATGCATGTTTTAGCAGTGTGTTACTAGACATGTCTTTGCCAGAGTGTCTATTAAAAGACATTTGGTATGTTCCTGGGGAGGTGGAAAGTTTTGTTGGTGTAAATCCAATTTTTGAAGCATCTAAGAAGCTAACAGTTAATATCAGCAGAGGCCAAGTGGCACCATTGCTTGCAAACCAGGATGCTTACAGTTTACACAATTAACTGAAAAAGAGCTTGGAGAGCAATAAGGTGATTGTGATAGATCTGGATGCTCAAAGGCAGGTGCATTTGGTGCATAAACTTCGGTTTTCCAAACTGAATGATAGTGTTATACACATCTTAGTTCTGATAGACATAATATCCATGTTTTCCTGGACTGTGCTTTTAAAAGGCAAGATGAGTTCAGAAAAAGCCATGGCTTTTAGAAACAATTTTAGGACGGGCTTATGCCTCAGAAATTACAGGCTGACTGGGAAAAATAATTTCTAAACCAGACTTTAAATATTAAAGCGGGATAATATTCACCAGTTTGTTACTAATACAACAGTGAAAGCCTACCATCACAGAGTCTTTTAACAAAACACTAAAGACTAAGATGTGGATATATTTTACATCACGTAATACCTTTTGCTATGTGGGTAGGTTTATATCCACAATCTCCACAGAACTGTCAGATCCAGACCTGTAGAAGCAAAACGTTCAAACTTTGTGAGGGTTTGGAAAACCATCTACAGGCATTGGTTTAAAATTAAAGAAATTATGCGTCTTCTCCCTTTGGAAAGGGAGAGCACAAGAAGATTTCTAGAATTAAAGTAAGATTTAGTATCTATCAGCTTATGAAAGAAATAATGAAAACCAGTTTATGAAAGAAATATTTATGGTATATGAAATCATGAGAAAAGGGAAAGGGGATGAGACGCACATATACCACACAATAGGTTACAGTCACAAAGCTAGCAAGGAAATATTTTACCCCTAAGAACTTCAGAAAGTGAATGCTGATGAGGATACTGCTCAAAAAATTTCCAAGAAACTCAGAGTGAAAGGGAAAGGAGGAAAGAAATAGTTGGTGTAGTGGTGTTGCTGGACTCCTTTGCCAAATAAAAAATTTCCTTGGCTGTCCCAAGAAGGAATATGCTTGTGTTGCCCTGGTGTACCTAAGCACATCTATGCATTCTTCCTGTACTGGGGATGCACATTGTCCAACACTTCCTGAACAAGAGGGTCAGGGTACTCAGGTTTCTTCACATGGTCTAGCACTTCTGCTTTCAGTTGTTCCAGTTGAATGAAATTTCATCTCCCTTTTCCTGATCATTCTGCTTCATATGGGCCAAGGTTTGTTGAAGAGCTCTGTTATACAGCTTAGCTTTTTTATATCCTGTTAAGCCTAGTTTTTGGAGACTGTCCCTTATTTCAGCATCCAAACAGTGCGAACAGTGTCTTCACCAGGTAGTGGTGGTACCCTTACCAGCCCCTGCTGGTTTGCAGATACCAGGTAAATTTTTTTCATGTGGTCTGTCACTACCTATCATAGAATCATAGAATCATTAAGGTTGGAAAAGATTTCTAAGATCATCAAGTCCAACCGTCAACCCAGCACCACAATGCCCACTAAACCATGTCCCTAAGCGCCTCATCTACACGTCTTTTAAATACTTCCAGGGATGGGGACTCA
>NW_008795041.1:5737623-5761651 GCF_000699145.1 Aptenodytes forsteri | reverse complement strand
TAACTCAAAGCCCTGGAAATGGGCAAGTTCAAGACTCAGAAAGAGGATAATAAACCCTCCAGCTTGTTTCACCAACAGCTTTTTTCTTTTGAAAGACATCCTCTTACTCTCCAGGTTTTTAATGAATTTGTGACAGCTTTTCAGCACATATATCTGGCGAGACATTAAGAGGATGTTCTCTTTCAGGGTATTCAGGGCAATTCAGAAATGTCTTTTATCAGGTCATCAAAAACAGTTCAAAGCATAGCTTTCCTCAGTCTGGGGAGGAAGAGATCAACAGCTCCAGGAGGGACAGGAGCTGTTCAGACATTGGGACATCATACTCCTGTTCCTGCCACAATAGCAATGCAAGGATGTCAGATCAACTCATCTGTTTTTATTGCTGAGTGCTGGTTTTCTGAATATGTAAATAGAAAGCTGTTTTTGCAGGAAAAAAGTCTTGTTCTTAACCTAAAAGCCTCTGGTGATAAATGTTTAAATCAACAAACAGGTACCCATATGGTGACATAATAACATCTTCAGACACTTCTAAGAAGAACATGTCTTCCCATGACAAATCTGTCTGGGGGTAAGGTTTGGAACATCTCTCAGGGGTTATAAAAAGCACTACACATTTTGTGTTGAGATTGATGTTACAACTCCTTCTACCCTGACAAAACCACTTTGGACTCTAAAAAGGATACTAAGATCCCTGTGATACATATACTTAGAAAAAGCTTTCTCAGTTTTGCCACTTCACAAGCAGAATTCATCAAATCATTGATTACAATCATGTTTATTTTATTTTGGGGAAAAAAAAGATTTACTGTTAGGACTTCAGTAAGTTCCCCACAAATTTGACAAAAAGTCATTTACAGAAAACTTTCTAATATATTAATTGTGAGAAACTATAACACATACAATATTGTCAGGTGTAAAAGAAAGTGACTCGTCAGCATTCTCCAGGGGACATTTTAAAAAATACCTTTCCCCACAGTTGCTAGACAACCCTGCAAGAATAGGGTACTTCTAGCACTTCTTGGTGATCAAAAACTGTAGGGCCTGCTGTTAAATTTTTCAGTAATTACCTATTTCCTATAGACTACCCTCTGCATTTTCAGAAGGGGCATGGTTCCTGTAGTCCTCCTCTTCTTGTTCCTGATGATGGAATGCTGCTCTATCAGAACCTTTTTAAGAGTGGTATTATATTCCACTCTATTTACATATAGATATATGTAAATATAGATATATGTAAATATATTATATAGAGATATATAATATATCTCTATTTACAACAGAGACCGACATGAAGTTCCTCCACCCCTCAAAACACTTTTATCTGTTAGATGCATTTAGAGTGACACCCTTAAATTTAAGGCAACAGTTCCCTGACTGTGAGAACCTGTAAGTTTTGGATCCTGACAAAATTAATGCGGTGATGTGTTCATCAAATGGAAACTTATTTGTCAGTTCAGCTAAGTAGTCACCAGGCATATGGGTCACAGTTTCCTGGAGAATTTCTGAATATCACAGCATCTGTGTCATGATAAAGGCAATGGTCATGCAGCATATAGAAGAGAAAGCTAACATTGCATTCTAGAGTCACATTACCTTTGCTGTGCTTCCACAAGGCAGTGGACATAAGATCATTGACAGGTGCACAGTGTGACCTTTCCTTTCTAGATGAATGTGTTCCCACAGCAAGGGGACAAGGCTGTGTCTGTTCCCTGTACTCATCATCTTCTGGGGTGCAGAGCTGTGAAAGCAGAAAGACCCTGAAATAGAAGTATACCCAAGGTTATGTTCTTGGATTTCCTTAGGTTGGAAGGACACCTCCAGTTCTTTCTTCCCAGTCAGCAACCTGGTTAGAGACTCCAGAGATCACAAAGTGCAGTTTAGTCACTCTGTTCCTTCTGTTGGAAAATGGGAACAGTATCACTGTGAAGCAATCAAAGTTTGCCTCCTCATACCCTCTGCTGGCAGAACCAAAATTGATTAGAGGTGGATGAAGCCTGAGGTGGTGTGCTCCAAGGGAAAAACAAAACCAAAAAATCCCCCCAACCCAAACCAAACCAAAACCCTTTTCTGTGAGATTTGCAAAGCCCTTTGCCACACCTGCAGTCAGCATACAAGCTTGTAGTTTGGCTCTGGACATCTCCCTTGACACCAAGTGCCAGCGCAACGAGTGTCTGCAGCAGGAAGCCTTGAATTCACCTGCATCAGAGCTTCTGTGGCACTCCGGCAAGCTCTGCCATCTCTGCCTTGCAGTGTGATACTGCTAAGCTACCACCCAGTAGACAAATTATTCTTCTATTTTTCTACTGTCACAACAGGCAAACTGTTTTCCTACTTCAGACCAGAAGAGCCTGAAGGAAATTGTCCTTTAACTACTAACGTTCTCTTGCTGCGTCTCTACATTTCTAGTCAACAGCTCTTGGGTATCACTGGGCAAAGAAAAGCTGTTGCTCAGTATCAAATAATTTCCTTCCCTTTCTGCCTTTTGTGTTAGTCCCTGAAAAGTGGTAGAAGTGTCCCTGGAAGATGTAGGTTGGCCACCTCGCTGAAAATTGGTTTGATTTTACCGTACGTGTCCTCGTATGTGTGTGAAAGAATTTGGGGTGGTAATGTAATTAATTCCCTCACTTGGCTGCTCTCTCCTGTTAGATAATGCTTTTAACCTAACTTGGCCAATCCTGTTGTAAGAAGGTGTTTTGTTTCTAGCGGCCATCCCGGGAAGGGCAGCTAAAGGCTGTTTCAAATGAGACAGGAATGACTGCACGTGGTATCCTTATCCCATATCTCCTCAGGGATGCCTGTAGAAAATTTTTTTTGCACAAACAGTGTTACTGAAAAGAGCAAGGTGGGGAATTCTCAATATTTTGGACGTTTTTGTCTGTCTCATTGAAGATCTGTTAGAACGAAAGAAGCTGGAAAACTGAAAATGCTCCATGTGGCATTTGTCTTCCCAAGCAACCCCTGCATGTGCTGAGGCTCTGCTTCACAGACAGTGGCTGGACATCCGCAAAGACATGTGGATTGTAATAATGACAGTTTTATAAGAATAGCAAAAGTCGTGTGTGCAAGCAAAGCAAAATAAGGAATTACTCTAGCATTCTAAGGGAACACATTGTCCTCAGTCAATCATCTCACCAGCAAAACTATCACTTGAAGATGCTCGATCACGTATTTTGTTATAACAATATGTGTCATGTCCAAGGGCAAAGTGTTATGAAGGAATACATAGAATTAGAATCACTATGGCTAAACACAATTTCTAGCCTTGCTGTGCATTATTTAAAGTAGAAATTTTTAAGGAACAGAATTTCTACCTGGACTCAAGGGCTGTTATACAGGCATAATGCTGGCACCGAGATGTACAGAATTATGGCCTTATAATTTATTTCCTAGACCTTGATCCCTGAAATCTTCCCTTCAGTTTTATAGGAGTTAAAATTTAAAAATGCATTCACTTGTTAATAAAATGGTAAAGAAAACAGGTCATAAAAAAACCTAAGGATTCCACACTTTGGCTAAAATTGGGAAGAAATACTTTCTTCTCTTTGATCACTTCCCATTTTTATCTGACACTAAGCATTTGGAAGTGAATGTTGTATGCAGCTGCATAGGTGCCATTCCATGAAAATCAGTGACTTCTTTTAAAATGAAGCATTTCTTTAAAGCAGCAAAGATTTATTGATGTGCAACCATTTAAGTTGCAATGAAGTAAAAGAAAGTGGTGTTTTGCTGAAGCTATTGCATCTCTATCTGTTTAAAACATACCTGGATGTCATTCAAGAAAGTACATTTTGATCAAAAACAAGCTCCTGACATCTGTTTGGAAGAGCTACTGAATCAAACCTTACAGCCATTTCTTTCCTATTTTATTTTCTTTGTGTATAAGACTTATGTATAGAACTACTACCACATGTACTTTGCATGCTGCATGCTAGCTATCATCATTTTTCTTTACATACTGATTTACTGAGTTCTGTCACTAAAACAGAGTAGCAAACTGTCAGGGCACCTCCTGGGAGCTGGGACCACTGGGGCTCCCCATGGGGCAGGGCCTGGCAGTCAGGGCCAATCCCACCCCCCCATCCAGGAGCAGCACAGCCGGGGGGACACCAGGGCTGCCCCAGCCCCGGGCCTCGGGGATGAGCCAAGGCTGGGCTGGCACATGGGCCCGTGGGTTGGCCCAGCTTGGCGGGGCCCACAGCCGGGCAGGGCAGGGCTGTAGGGAGCTGGAGACTGTCCCTGCTGTGGCATCGCTGGGGCAGGGGCTCATGGCCCTGGGGGACTGTTGTGGGGTCCTGGGCTGTGGGGATCCCTGAGGGGGGCTGGACAGGTACAGGCACGGCTTGGCGTGCTCTCAGGGCCCTGACACAAAGCAGATTTCTGAGAACCCTGATACTAGCATATAAAAACATACCAAGGCAACCAGTCAACAGCAGTCAGACATCACAAGGTAATGACAGTTTATCTCAGCCACCAAATAATAAAGCAAAAAAAAATCAGGAAAATTAACATAAACAACTCTAGCGCTCCCATCACATTCAAGACTATTTCCTCTTTTTCCCTGATTCTTCTATCATATATCTGAGTCCTTACATGTATAAGAAGCATTATAACAGTTCTTAAACATTTTTGATGTAATTTGTTCTCTCTTTGCTATCTTTAAATCCAAAGTAGTGCTGAATTTATAGTGTTATGACTGAGGGAAGAAGTCTGCCTTTCTTGAAAAGCATTTTGTGCCACAGTGCATGAAGAGTACTATTAAAAATAAATTACATTTTAGCGCCATAGAGCAATTCCTTCTTATGCAAGTGCTCCCATTAAACTAGTAAGTTTTGGATATTCAGCACTTCTGAGAACTACATCTCCATATGTCAGTTTCTATATTTAGTTTAAAATGCCAAAATTTAGCTGTTCATGTTTGAAGATACTGGCCCATTTTTAGACATGCAATAGCAACATTCTAATTCTGTATCAACAATCATGACCCAGGTTGAAAATACCTGCTGATCTGGAAGATCAAAATGGCTAATGAACTTGTAAAGGATTGTGCTCCAACGAATATGACCTCTTAAAAGAGAAATGGTTTCCAAAGTTGGCCATTTTTTTCTTTTTCTGATATCTAAAAAGCAAACTCTACAGAACTAACTAGCCAGCATTCCTTTCATTGTGCTCTTGGGTTTGGAAATTGGCATGGCTTGAACACATGCCTGGCTTGAAACCTAACCTTTTATATCTAGAGATTATGTATTATAAGGTCTGGAGGTTGGCAAGGGAAAAAAATGTTTTATTTTAGTATTGCTATGAATATACTGGGTATCTGAATGTGTTGCAGACAGTTAGAAAATAACATACAGTGAAGCAGCAAAACAAGGAATGTTTGCCTCCTAAATAGTTTTTTTTTAATTGTATCTATCTCAAACACTGGAACTGAACTGTTTAAGTTGTGAAGGTCCCACATTTACTTTTCTAATTGTGAGAAATTGATTCACTTTTCAACACAGGGAAACTGTGTTTCCATAATTATTGCATAGTAACATCTTCCTTTATTAAAGCTCTCTTTTGATCTTCTAAGGGAACTGAATTCTGTCTTTATACCTAATTCTTTCATACTTAAATAAATTCAGTTGAATTACTTACTGATTATACTCTTACGCAAATATCAATTGTCTTCAAAACAAAAATAGACTGTGCAAGTTATAGCTATTGATTGTCTTTTCTATTCTGAATCTTGTGCTCAGGGAGTTCAGGAATTTAAGAAACACATAATGCAAGAATAAAGTGACTCTTTACAATTATTTAGTAAGAGATACTTAAATAAATTCAGTTGAATTACTTACTGATTATACTCTTACGCAAATATCAATTGTCTTCAAAACAAAAATAGACTGTGCAAGTTATAGCTATTGATTGTCTTTTCTATTCTGAATCTTGTGCTCAGGGAGTTCAGGAATTTAAGAAACACATAATGCAAGAATAAAGTGACTCTTTACAATTATTTAGAAAGAGAGATTATATTTTCTTTTTTTTTTTTTTTTTAATTGTCATTTAATATTACCAGTAGTGAAAAAGAACATGTCATAGCTACGGAAGACATTCTTGTATTATTACTACAGGAATTATTCTTATCACTGGAAACAGAGAAAATAATGCTATCACTGTCCAGATAGAACTACTCACAGATATTGCTGAGACTGACATGAGTTAGGGAACAGCCATCTTACCAGCCTAACTACCTCACTTTTACTCATCATCAAAACAAAATCCTGATGAAAATTTTGCTTCTCTGTCAATATGCATTAGAATCTAAATTTACAAATCCAAATCTACCCTATATTAAAGAAAAAAAAAAAAGCACAACACAAATTTGCAGATGTTCCTTGCCTCAAGACAGAAAAGGATTTTGTGTGCATAGTGTTATGTAAGTGGTTAGGCTTTTGGTTTTGGTGGGTCAGAAGAATTCACCCAGTAAAAAAACACTGTACTGACCTGACCAAAATTCTGAATCCCCCCTCTATACACTCATAAATGTTAAGATTTTAAACTGATTCCAAACTGCACATATTCTATTTCAAACGAAACCACATAAATCTGTAATTGTCTACACACTAGGGAAAGTTAAAGTTTCACTTAGAAAATATTACAGAGTATAACACTAAAAATGCCAAAAAAATCATTCTTCCATTCTTGAGCCATTTCATGTTGGAAACAACCTTTTATCTTGTTCAAACAGAAAATGTCCTAACAAATATTTACTAGAAATTTTTCTTACATTTCTGATGAATTGCATGAAAAGATAATATCCAGCATAGGATACTGTTCAAAAGGCTTTCACTCTGGAAATACATCCTATGAAATTCAACATCCAGCCTTCAAAGAATGCTGTAACCCTAAAATGAAATAATGCATTTAAAATGGCAGAGGACTAGAATGGGAGAAAACAGTAAGATGTGGATAAAATCATCCATCAAGACAGGGGAAACAGCCTCCAAAAGAGTTGTTGTAGAAGGATGGATATCATCAGCAATAGGGAGAAAGCATACAGTAATCCTGAGTGAATGAGAGGCACAGGTTATCCATGGTTAAGCCCTAATCCACCCCTGTGTCCAACCTTTCTGTATGTTATCAAGGACCCATTTATCTTAACGACCTCATCTTCCCTTGACCTCCTGCCAGAATGTCTTGGGAAAATTGATATACACTCAAAAATAATATGGCACATCTCCTCATTTCTTCAGTGCTACGGTGGCCTTTGAAACAGTTTACAGTCCTCTCTAGTTCAACGTGCATCTGCTCTGAGGCAGGAATCAAGCAGATTGTGGGCATTCTGTGTATGCAGAGAAAATTAACATCCTAAGAACAGTAGATTCAGGGTATCACTCTCAGACTATCACTTTTGGATTGAGACTATTGGCAGGTTTGAATACTGACAATTCTTGAAGTAAATAGAATAGCTCGTAACTAAGAACTATTGTTTTAGGCTCTCTGCAAATTTTAATATATTTTCGCTGAAGTCAGAACAAATGTGATACCTACATTTTCACACAATGAAGCAGAAGGCAGAGATAACGCTGTCTTCGCACTACTTCTGCCTTTTCCTCCATACCTCACTGGGAATATGTCTAGGTTTAGAGGAACAATTCCTTTTTGTCTAGTAATTAAATTAGAAACTGCAGATTGATTTTTGTTGTGCTTTTATAACCTTTAGCCATTCTTTCCTCTTCCTTAGCCTGCTCAGGTGTTTGAATGTGAATGAGGTGTTTAAATGTGAATGGAGGCCTGTTAAGGGTTAAAACGTGAACCTGGTGCTTGGATCACTTGGATTGCTTACTTATAAAGCTTATCTCTGTTTTTAAAGAAATTGTCTAACAAAGCTACATGTTCCACATCACTAACAGCAACCTCCTGCAGTGTGGTTGCATCTAGGGAGTGAAGTAACAGAAAAGAAAAGATCTCTCTGAAAAATGAATTAATGAGATGAGTGCATAAAAATGACACCTAGCCTCTAAACTTAACTGTAGGTAGAAGCTCTTTACTCAAAACCCAATAGATAATAATAGAATTTTCCATTCCATTTGATGCTCAGTCTTTTTGTCTGAACTCACTAAACTTCTGTTCAAGGACTGCTCATACTTAATTATACAGCTTCACGTCTCTGGTGTACCCATCACATGGTAGACCTGCTGCAGATTTTAATGTCAATGGAAAGATTAATTTAATTTATAGACTCCATAAAATAAACTAGACATTTTCGTATTTATCAGAAGATCAGTAAAACAAAATTGCCAAAACTCAGTATTGACTTTCTGCTTCCTTTTTGGGTATGATCTACCCTATATTTTCAGACTACTTTGATTAAGATATCTTTCTTTCCCTTTCTTTGTTCTTGTAGTCCACTTTTACTAAGTGATTTTTCATAAAAGTTACCAAATACAGAGGCATTCATTTGTATAAGGGAGTTCTTTCCTCTAAACCAAATTTGTATAATACTTCATTAGATTAACTCTCTGAAAGTATGGTTATAACAACATTTTTTTAAAGTTGATGGAAAATAAACTATTTCCAGTAAAAAGGAGAGACCCTATCTCTTGCTTCTAAAAAAGAGAAAGCACACTTCCTTCCTCATAAATACAGCTCTTAATAATGTTTTCCAGAGGCTGTGGAAGCACCTACATGCTAACTAAGTAATTTCTTGGATTTATAATAATAAAATAAGGATGAAAACTGATTTAACATCTGGATTATTAAATCTAATAATGATCTAATAATGACAGAGCTTCTCATCATTAGGTCTCTTGTGATTGTACATCATGATACTAAAACCAAAAGTTCTGAAGTCCTAAGTAATTCCTCATTCAGTCAGTAATTAGAGATGCTGTTGATTTCAAACCAGTGAAGTTCCACTTTGAATTTCAGTCAGCTGCATTTGTCTGTTACATCTACCAGATCCAACAGGAGCAATGACAGTATTGCAATAACTTTGATGGGTTAAAGTTAGATATAATACAAGGGTATGAGGGAAAAGTAGTACCTTTTATTAGATCAACTAAGGTTATGTTTAGTCTAGAGAAGCTGAGAAAAATATTGAATTCTAAAATGTGCACTTTGCCCACATCTCAACTCTATAACAGTGAGACTGACATACTTTCCAAATTCTTGCTTCCATAGAGAGGAACAATTATCTTCTCTTACATGGCCTTGTTGAAGTTGTATCATTGTTCAGTAGATGGCCGTTCTAGAAGACTGGAAAATAAAAGCCCTGGAGCACAGCCTGATGTAGTTTATAATATGAAAAAAGACTTATATGCATAAAGCTTGTTTGTTTTTTAACTGATACCAGTTGTCTAATAAAGGTATTCTTTTCTCCTTTAGGAAAAAAAAAAGGGAGAAGTAGAAATTCAGCATCTTTTTCTTGACAAAATTCTGGATGAAACATGCGAATTAAGTTCTCATTTTATCTCATTGCCTTAAGGAACACAAAATTTGAACTCAAAATACTAGCATCAGAATCACAGTTTGGAATGGACATCCAGAGGCCACCTGGTCCAACTTCCTGTTAAAAGCAGCTCAGGCCAGTCGAGCTTTGAATGTCCCCAAGGATAGAGGTTCCACCACATCTCTGGTCAACAGTTCAAGTTTTTTAACAGTCTTATGGTAAATTCTTTTTTCCTTTTATTGAGTCAGACTCGTCCACGTTCTTACTTGTGTCTGTTGCCTCTCACCCTCCCACTGCATACCTCTAACCACCCTGTCCCCATCTTTTCTACACCCTCCTTTTAGGTAGTTGTCGACAGAAATGAGATCTCCCGTAACCTTTTCTCTCCAAGCTAAACAAATTTAGCCCCTGATCAGCTTGACTTTCTCCAGTGTATCAATGATTTTCTTTTACCAAGGAGCCCAATACTGGACATAGCTATCCAGTTGTGGTTTCACAAGTAAAGAGGAAGAGGTAGATGTGGTCTCAAATGGAGAGGAAGAATCTCTTCAGCCTGGTGGCTATATCCCTTCTAATACAGCCCAGTATGTAGTTGACTTGCTTTGTGGCAGTCATCTACTTTATGTGGTTGGAAAAGGTGTCAGGGAAGATTTGAACCATAACCTTCCCAGAGACTGAAGGGAGGTTGGCCAGCCTGTCTAGATTCTTCTTCTCCTTCTCGAGGGCAGGTGTGATGTTTGTCTTTTCCCACTCACTCAGAACATGCCCAGCTTTCAGATGAGAGACAGTGGACTCATAGTGAAATTGGCCAGGTCCATCAGCACTCTTTATGCATCCCATCTGGTCCGACAGACTTTTGTGCAGTTGGTTTAAGAATGGCTTGAATTATTGCCCCACTGTTGATGTTATCACAATCATCTAAGCTACTTGAGGCTTTCTTGAAGATTCAAAATGAACCCAAGACAATTATTTTAGTTTTAGAATTAGTTACAGTATAGATAAAAAAGGGATGGTCTAGTTCAACACAGCTATATTGACTGAGACTGAAGAGCGTGAACAAGAAGCGGCATGAAATATGCCTCCAATTACAGAGACATTATCTACCTCCTTTCTAAAGCAGCATAGTGATACTTGAAATGGAGTAATAACAGCATATGATTTCATAGTCTGTATTCATACTGCATTTTTTTATAGCTAGTATTCCACAGAATTATCTAATTTTCATCTATGTCAAAAGCAGTAGTTTAAGAATATTAGATGCACTGATTATTATTAATTGTATCAAACTCACAACATGAGAAATAATAAAATACAAGATAATTTGTACATGACAGGAGCAAAAGGAAAGTTCTGGGAAAACAAGTTTTCTTGGTACTTTGTATTCTAGAAAATACACATTTAGAAAAGTTAACTATATATAACTGATGTTTACTACTGGAGCTTGAATCATAATTCAGATCCAAAATGCTTCTAGATCCATGAGCATCAAATTCAGAATAGATATACACATACAATTTTTGACTAGCATAAAATAGTCTAAAAATATAGAATTAGATAGCAATACTTGGGATAGAACTCACTGAAATCTCTTTTGGATTCATACCTTGTTCAATATAAGTTATAGAATTATTTATTCAAAATATGAAAGAACAGCACATTTACATCAAATTTTTGCTTAAAAACCCCCACAGATCAGTGGTTTATTAAAAAAAAAAAAAAAATTGCAAGTGTCTTTAAGCATAGAATTTAGCTTCAGATTCAGACATCTAAATTCTTGTGATAACAACATAGTTTACAACATGTAAACTGTTGTCTAAGCTCCCATCATAGTCAATGAAGATGTAGCCAGTACAGTCAATGGAGTCTAGGGATCTATTTATCTCTTCTTAAAGTAGATATCTGCTTTGAGAGAGCTGAATAGCTCTCTGTCTCCATTGACTGTATTGACTAGATGGCTACTGACTGTAGCAGGTGCTTAGATACCTAGCCCACATGTAATCATTTATGTTGTAGATACCTAAATTTAGCAGAATGACTCAGTTGCCCAAACATAGGTTTCTGAACACAGTGATATCCTGCTCACAGGCTTCTAGATAAACAGTTGTCAGCCACAGCATAGTACGCAATGGTATAATGGCGCTAGAAATTTATGATCAAGCAGCTTTATGTGTCTGATTCAGAGGTGAATCCAACCCAAAATCAGAGTGTGTTTTTCTTAGTTGCTAGCAAACTTCAAGCGTGGACTAGCTGATGAGCAGGAAGACACCAGCACCTGGAAATATCCAAGGTCTAGCATGGTGACTGGATAAGGGCCTTGGTGTTCTGTAAGCTTAAAGCAGTGTGATTATTCATGTGATGCCTAAATGTGGTATGCTCTGGAGAGTGAGGGTGTGTGCATTCTTCACCAGTGAACCTCAACGCTGATCAACCAGTGGTGAGGGATCAAGCTGGACTTCTCTGTAGTATGTACTCAGCCTTGCTGCTGGCTGGGCCTGCAGAAATGGATGCAGTAGCTGCATCCATCTGACCAAGGCAGGAGGAACCAGGAACTCAGAGTGCACTGGAGTCAGCTCTGAGCAGACTGGGAAGGAGCACTACCCTGGATCTTAAAGTCTAATGGAGTTAGCTGAGCTTTTACATACAGCAGAGATAAGAGGAAAATACAAACTGTGGAAGACTCATAAATATATGAAACTGTATCTTTAGATGAAACCAAGATGAATCTGAGTAAAATAAATATATATAGTTCTTTTATTTTGAATGACTTTTCAATTGTTGATCATTCAAAACAATCCCATTCTTACTATTCTATGATCATATTCTGAGCATATATCATATATGCATTCTATGATTTATCTCTCACAATCAAATCACAGTGTAGGGCATGTTGTTTAATACTCAGTGAAAATATTTAACTGCCATGTTTTCTTAACCCTTTGACCTTATATTTGCATTTTTTATAACCTGGTCTTCCTTTGTAACTCTCACTGTCCACGGTCATACTTCTTTTTCCTTGATATACTGCTAATATCTGTGAACCACTGCCAAATTCAGTAGGCTAGAAATATAGACATATGTAGTCACGGCAGTCTGCAGCAATGACGGCATCATGTTGACATTACCTCCTTCAGTTGTATGGCCCACCAATTTATCTATGATCGTCATGACAACCTGTCATGATGACAACTCTGCAACACAAAGTTTCATTCTGAAATTATTTTTAACTCCCAAACAGTATCCATAAATGAATATTTCCAACCCTTGATCCTATTTTAAAAATTTGACCTTTTCTCCAATGTTATGTTCTGTTACTGTTTTTCCTCTGTATGTCTCTGTTTTCCGTGTAACTTACTGCAATACTTAGGAGCCATCTGTGTTACAAAAATTGCAGTATCAAACATAAACATGCTGGAAGAGAACAGTCTCTGCACGAATAAATGAAAAACAGTTTAGAAGAGGTGCCATTACTTCCCAAGGAGTATAATACCTTCAGCAGAATGTGCTTTTTGATGTTTAACATAGACCACTGATTATAAGTAGGTCAGCTTCTGTGCATACAAGATTCTTCTCCTAATTCCTTTGCATATACTAACAGCTTAAAGTAGTTATAAGTCTCTCCTGTGTTTTCACTGTACATTGCTGTGCATTTTGGTGATAAAATCCATGAAGCTATACTTCTGGTGGGCTTGGGAAGAAGCAATTGTAAGTTGTGTTTCAGCTGTCTAATTTTCTAGCAGCAGTAGGGGCCTGGATCTTTCAAAGAATAGAATTTGGATACAGCACCAGATCTAGCTAATAGTAGTCATCTCATTACTTTATTAAAGCCCACATTCTTCACCTTAGCTAGTCTTAGGAACAATTGATTAAACTAGCCATCAACAGTTCCTTCGCTAACATGAACATCTGAAAAGGATATGCTGAATGACATTTTTCTCTTTTTGGAATATCTTTATTTTTTAATACTGCTACAATGAGGCTCTTCAGGTCTTTCAGACTTAATAACAAATATTATTAAAGCTTAAAGCCCACATTCTTCACCTTAGCTAGTCTTAGGAACAATTGATTAAACTAGCCATCAACAGTTCCTTCGCTAACATGAACATCTGAAAAGGATATGCTGAATGACATTTTTCTCTTTTTGGAATATCTTTATTTTTTAATACTGCTACAATGAGGCTCTTCAGGTCTTTCAGACTTAATAACAAATATTATTAAAGCAACAAAACAAAACAAAACCAAAAAAAAAAACCCTTAAAAAACATCCAGAATTCAGCAAGTGCGTAATAATCAGTCTTATCTAGCAGCATTACTCATGAATATTTCCAACCCTTGATCCTATTTTAAAAATTTGACCTTTTCTCCAATGTTATGTTCTGTTACTGTTTTTCCTCTGTATGTCTCTGTTTTCCGTGTAACTTACTGCAATACTTAGGAGCCATCTGTGTTACAAAAATTGCAGTATCAAACATAAACATGCTGGAAGAGAACAGTCTCTGCACGAATAAATGAAAAACAGTTTAGAAGAGGTGCCATTACTTCCCAAGGAGTATAATACCTTCAGCAGAATGTGCTTTTTGATGTTTAACATAGACCACTGATTATAAGTAGGTCAGCTTCTGTGCATACAAGATTCTTCTCCTAATTCCTTTGCATATACTAACAGCTTAAAGTAGTTATAAGTCTCTCCTGTGTTTTCACTGTACATTGCTGTGCATTTTGGTGATAAAATCCATGAAGCTATACTTCTGGTGGGCTTGGGAAGAAGCAATTGTAAGTTGTGTTTCAGCTGTCTAATTTTCTAGCAGCAGTAGGGGCCTGGATCTTTCAAAGAATAGAATTTGGATACAGCACCAGATCTAGCTAATAGTAGTCATCTCATTACTTTATTAAAGCCCACATTCTTCACCTTAGCTAGTCTTAGGAACAATTGATTAAACTAGCCATCAACAGTTCCTTCGCTAACATGAACATCTGAAAAGGATATGCTGAATGACATTTTTCTCTTTTTGGAATATCTTTATTTTTTAATACTGCTACAATGAGGCTCTTCAGGTCTTTCAGACTTAATAACAAATATTATTAAAGCAACAAAACAAAACAAAACCACAAAAAAAAAACCTTAAAAAACATCCAGAATTCAGCAAGTGCGTAATAATCAGTCTTATCTAGCAAGGCATTACTCAATTATTTGATCGATTTAATGCATTTAGCAGTATAAGCTATGCTCCTTACCTCTTTAAGATGTTTAGCTGTCTTTTAAGTGTCACCATACTTTTGAATTCCTGGCATCTAATTTCTTATTTTTAGAGAATTACAGCATTAAGTATTTCTTCCAATCATTCTTTGATATATATTCAGAACCTCCACTTCAGTTTAACCTAGTTTCCTTTATTTAGGAAGACCGTCTGCGTTCTTCTAACCAATGCAAGTGTAACATTTGTGTAACTTCAGCAATTTCCATTGGGTTACTTCAGCTCTGTACTGTGGTACTGCAGATAAGAAAGCAAATAATAGAGAAGATGAAATTAATGCAATAAATCCTTAGAATACTGTATGGGATTTTTTATTCCAGATACAAAAAATTGTAAGATTTATGAGATATAGATTTATATAAGCATCAAAGCCTTCCAACTATCTGTATCTGAAGGAAAGATAGAAACAGGAAAAGCTCTGTGTCAGCATTTTCCATCAGGTATGAGTGTCATGTCATATTCTAAGGAATTTGAATGTGTGGAAGTTTAAGCCAGAAGACCAAGTTAAACAAGAGAGAATCCAATGCAGCAAAATTGCAAAGTTCTTTCTAAATTATCTGTAATTTAAAATAATTCAAGATTTTTTCTATATAAATTTACAAAACCAAGTTATTCTAATGCTATAGAAATTACTGCTCACATATCCAATTTATGAATCCAACATTACTTCCCTTGTATCTCTAGAAATTACTTTTTTCTCTTGTTCTCTTTGGTTTTGCCCAAAAAAATAATAAAGGTGGACAAGGACTGCAGGTTTAGTGCCACGTCAGACTTCATTCTAAAGCTCCATCAGGGCCAGGGATTTTAAAATTCATATTCTTCTTCTGTGCCTTGAGTTTTGTTCCGTAACATAGTTATAATACATTATCTCTTTTCCCAGCAATTTTTCAAGATACTTACCATCAGAATAAATATTTTGTTCCTGGGATCATAAATGCACAAAGAACAGATTTGCACTCATTTGGAAGGCTCTTGCCATCTGCTAATCTGGTAGAATTTGGACTGATCAGGTGAAATTATTCCAACAGAGTATTTCAGATATTATCCTCTTCCTCCTTCATAAAAAGAACGGTTTACTTGCCCCTTTATATCCCTTTACTTACTAAAGCTTAGTAATTTTCATTGGATTGGGAATATCAAGAGTAAATACTCAAGCAGGAAGGATCAGAGTAATCCACCTTTCTTATGAGATGGGAGAAGTACTTAGAAGAGTGGAAGGAGAATCAAAAGAAAAAAGAATTCTTACAGAGGGTGTGAAAAGTGTTGGACAGGATGGTTCTTGGCAACCAATCAAAAGAGAGGCAATTCCTACAAGGATGTTTTGGGGCAGGCATGTATTTATTACCAAACACAATACTGAGGTAGTAACCTCCTCCATTTCTCTATAGGATGTCTAGGAGTCCAAGGCTTAGCTCCCTGGATGTGACAGCCTATGCAGAGGCTCCAAGAAGATTGCACCAAGTGTCTCACCTATCAGCATTGTTTTCATAGAAACGGGCACACTGGCAAAAGCAGAAAAAACCCTCAGAATTCAGTTTTTACTCTAATACCATGGCTCCTACATTGGCTGATTGACACTATTCCCTAAGACAGCATAGCTTTGTAGCCCCTAAACTCTGAGACAAATTAAGAGTGTGTCCTAAGGAAATGTCACTACACAGTTTCTGTGGTCTAATGTTCTTCCCAAGCATTCACTGCTGGCCACTGGACTAAATGGACCTTTGATCTGGACTAGTAGAGGCATTCTTAAGCTTTATATAACTTGGCCTAGAGGCTAACTAGTGATGGCAAATGGCATGATCTTAGACAATTGTCTGAGACTGCTGCTACTCAAACCATCCAGAAACAACCATCTGATATCTTCCTTCCTTGCTTAGTAGAGAACAAGTCTGGGGAGCTTTCAGGGAAGGGAAGGGAGCTGAAATTCAAAGTGTGATGAATGTTATAACCGATTAGTTTGTTTAGAGAGTCTGTATATGCATTACACGTTACTCTTGTGGAAAGGATGTCATTAAACAACAGAGAGAGAAGCTGCTTGTCCTGATCCTAGCTGCTGCATTCTGGTTTCAGAAGATATTAATTTACAGTAGCTGAGCAGGTACATCTAGGAGTGCTCAGAATCACGTGTATGCAAAACCCCAGTCAAAACTCAGCATTAAGAAAAGAGCAGAGACCTTGAATTCACAGGAAACTCTGTGGATTTCCTCATAACTGAAAAGTCTTAACTGAACTTAATCAAGACTGGGTCAGATCAATAGGCATGCACAATAACAGGTAGAGGGCATATTTGTAAATGAATCTTTTATTTTAATTGTCTCACTCATGAGATCAAGGATTTGTCTTTTAAGAAACGATTATTCTAATTTCTGTTCTAATAACATATCTTAAGAGATTCAAAATCTGTTTCTTGATTTTTATGTGCTTACTTCAAGAAAATGTGTGGGCAGTTCAGTCCTAAAGCTCTTACCAACCCTGTGTCTCATACCACAAAGATACAATAAATTTGTCTTAAATCCATACCCTGCCTCTATTGTTGTATATTCATTCAAAATCCTAAGTGTGCCAGCGCTGGGGCACATTGTTAAGACATCCAGAAAGCTTGATTAAAAGACAAGAAGAATGGCTACAAGCAAAACAGCTGAAGCATGACTGCTCAAGTGGATACATCAATGTTGTGGGTTAACCCCAGTAGGCAGCTCAGCCCCACACAGCCACTTGCTCACTTCCCTACAGGGGCGGTTAACCCCAGTAGGCAGCTCAGCCCCACGCAGCCACTTGCTCACTTCCCTACAGGGGGGTGGGGGAGAGAATCAGAAGGGTAAAACTGAGAAAACTTGTGGGTTGAGATAAAGGCAGTTTAATAGGCAAAGCAAAAGCTGCACACATAAGCAAAACAAAATAAGGAATTCATTCACTACTTCCCATCAGCAGGCAGGTATTTAGCTCTTTCTGGGAAAGCAGGTCTTCATCACACATAATGGTGACTTAGGAAGACAAATGCCATAACTCCAAACATCCCCCCTTCCTCCTCCTTTCCTCAGCTTTTATTGCTGAGCATGACGTCATATGGTACGGAGTATCCCTTTGGTCACTTGGGGTCAGCTGTTCCGGCTGTGTCCCCTCCCAACTTCTTGTGCACTCCCAGCCTCCTCGCTGGTTGGGCAGCGTGAGAAACAGAAAAGGCCTTCACACTGTGTAAGCACTCTTCAGCAATAGCTAAAACATTGGTGTGTTATCAACACTGCTTTGGTCACAAATCCAAAACATAGCACCATATGAGCTATTATGAAGAAAATTAATTCCATTACAGCCAAAACCAGTACAATCAAGTATCCAGGCACATGTAAGTCTAGAAGAAGGAGTATATTTATCTGCAGACTCTGATAGGTATTTGGAAAATTTAATCTCTCACCAAAAATATATACCCATCGTCCCTGATAACACTAGGCAACTTTTTTTTTTTTTTTTTTTTATTATTATTTCAACAGCAGATATACAGAACAGAAAAAAAAAACACTGGCCAGCAGGCAAAGGTCTATCTCATGTAAGATACTTAAACCACAGAGCCATAAGAAGGCCTGTGTGCAAAGGCTGCTTTGGGGAGTGTTCCCATCACAGCTCTCACTTCACTTTGAAAACCTCTATTTAGCCTTGCTCTTCCATGGAGTCTCAGAGTTCTCTGTGCCTTGACCATGGCCCAGTCTGAGACCTCTGTCATGAGGCATGCCAAAGACCAAGGTAGGAGACCTTGCTTGTAGGAGACCTCACGTAACAGCCCTTTGGAAACCTCCCTGGGCTGAGACTCTTGTTTTTCAGGACCCTGAGTGCGTTAACAGGCCTTAATTGTCCTGAGCAACTTCATCTGAGTCCTCCACCCAGGCACCCTCTACCCACTGGCCTGGGAGCTGCATTTAAGATGAGGCCTGAGGTTTGCTCCTTGCCTAAGCTACATTGTATGTATGTATGTATGTGTGCATGCATTTATTTTTATATATATAAATTATAAGACTCAACAAATAAAACCAATCTCCTAATTTCTTGGTGCTACCAGACAGAAAGGTACATAAAGCTCCACCCAGGCACCCTCTACCCACTGGCCTGGGAGCTGCATTTAAGATGAGGCCTGAGGTTTGCTCCTTGCCTAAGCTACATTGTATGTATGTATGTATGTGTGCATGCATTTATTTTTATATATATAAATTATAAGACTCAACAAATAAAACCAATCTCCTAATTTCTTGGTGCTACCAGACAGAAAGGTACATAAAGATATTTCTAAATGTATTCTTTCACTTAATGACAACACTAAGTCTCAAAACCTATAAGAGATTGTCCTGAAACATTTTAACATTTCAGAGTGACTTTTTGAAGCCTTTTTTCTTCCTTTTAAGTGCAAAAAAAATAGACTGAATAGGCTAAGCAAAGGGAGCATGGCTTATATAGTCCTTTAGATTTGCTAATACAAGTAATGTTGCCATGGTAGTCCCTTTTCTTTGTACAGAGACTGCTGTGAAAACTAAAGAGGTAATTGAAGTGCAATTTTTGTTCTGTTGACAATTTTCTATTTTTTTATTTGTTTTCCTCTTTGGAAACAAAGAAAACTTTGCTTTACTGCATAGCTTTATTGCACAAAACCTAATGATTGTTTTGAGACCACATAGAGCATGTTTCAAAAACTTTTGTACAGGGAGTTGGCTACCCAGGTGGGAAGCTAACCAAGAAGCCAGGTAATTGGAGCAGTCTGCCAGGTGGGAAGCAGGGTAGCTGGACAGCCCTGACAACCATGAACTCCCTGAAGTCCAGTGAGATGGGCAGGCTGCCCATTCACCCACCATGATGCCAGCTGGCATGCAAGAAATAGGAGGGAAGCCGCTCTGCCTGCCTGCTTTCCATCAAAAATGCAGAGGAACCAGCTTGTTCCCAAGGAAAACATAATTTTTGTGGAAGCAGAATCCTCAGATGGGAAATTGTTTTGGAAATTGTTCAACCAGGTGTTTTGATAGCCATGAGAAACTTAGCGTCAGAGAGCAGCACCAGCAGGGCTGCTCCACAGGGGAGGACAAGCCAGGAGCCAAGGCTCCCCATTGCACAGGCAGGGCAGTGTCCTCACCAATGGAATGCCATCCTTCAGCGTTTGAGCAGAGCTAGGGTGGTGCCAGTGGCAGGATCCACTGATGGTCCCAGACAAGTTGAGGTAATCTGTCACTGGGACCCATCCATGGAGCCCAGGCAGGGCCAGACTGAGCACAAAGCTACCTAGAATATAGAACCCAGGAGGCAGGTCTGGGGATCCTTCCAGGAAGATCAGAGCAACAGAGCACAGGGCTGGGCAGAGGCACATCTACGGCGTAGCTCAGTCCAGGACTGGTTGCCCACACTAGGGCTTACATGGAGCTCCCAGTAAAAAATAGACAGAGGATGTATGGATGGGGATCCCAGGTGAGGCTGGTAATGGCAGTTAAGGCCAGTTAATGCACTCATAATCATAACACTTAGATAAAGGTAAATTGTCATATGCGAAGTCACATATGTATTCCATAATGCGGTGGTTTGTTTGCATATCTTTACCATTTGTATCTATTATGCATTAAACATCAAAGTCAAATAGGAATAGAAAGGATTTAGAAAAACAAAATCTAATGTGGAGGTTGGTAAACCCAATAGTAATAAATACATTATTTCAAAAGTAACTAAAAATTCAAAATGCACTGTTTGTGTACATCCCATATTTTCCATCCACAGAACAAATTTACATAATAGTGTACATTTCAGACTATGGCTTGTAAAATCTAATTTTAAAATCCATGAAAAAAAAAGTCTATACTATCTTTGAAGACAACTCTGTACTGTAGCATATCTTTCTAATGATGGACTAATCTCTCTAGAAGAGAGCAGACTACTTAGTTATATGCCTAATATTAAGCCACTGAAGTTGATGAGTGTGCTTAGGGCATTCTGTTGACTTCAGTTATTCTGAATACCATGAGGAATACGGGCTAGATTTCCAAGTAGTATAAACTGTCATGAAGAGGTTACAATGATTTACCCAAAGTATTATGTGAGTTCCCAAAAATAACACTTCCAATGCAAACTAACTTCTCACTGAAGTCACCAGGGTTTAAATGGATGCTTACATTGACTTATCTTTATCTCTACCTGTTTTGCTGAACAAGAACTAATATAAGTGTATGCTTGAAACTGGGTATTTCATTGAATCAAAGCCTGGAAAGTTCCCTTGACTTCAGCGTGAATAACTGGGATTTTGATTTGCGGTGAAATTTGCTTTGCAAAAAGAAGTTGTAAACACCTTATTACACAGATACAGCAGGATTCCCTTCCTTCTCTCTGTCTCCTTCTACCCCTTTTTTTTTCAAATAAAGGTTAAATTTACTTTTTCAGATCTTTAGCCTGTTCTCATTTAAATCTGCCATCTAAGTTGTGGAGGTAAAAATATGGAAGTTCTACATACCCAAACTTTACATTCACAGTTAAGTAAGACTCAATTTGAATGTACTGCACTTCTTTCAGTTATGTAATATCATCAATACCAGAGTAAAAAATGAAAGAATGCAGGAGGGTAAAGCACTGGGAAATAGGTTTTTTTTAAAAAAAAGGATTTTGGAAATGGCAATATGTATGTTTCCCATACAATTAAGGAGTAGAAATAACTGTCTGTAGATGTCTGACTGGTGGAGTTCCCTCCAGAATGATTATTTAGACAATGACTTTTATTGCATTGTATTATTTGTTCATGTCTTAAATAACTTAGGGCCTGATTTTCAGAGTTATGGAGGGGCCTAAACATTCATTTAGGTCAGTTCCTGAGGGAATGTCCACATACGCCTATCTGGCTGATACTTCCTGAAATCCCACTAACTGTCTATCTGAATTTCTCAGTAGCTAAATACTGAGAAAAAAAATCTGGCTGCTCCAGATCTGGGTAATCCTCCAGTAATTTCCACTCCTAAGCAGTGTGATAAGTGACAGGCTTTATTGCCAGGTCAGGAGGCAAGGTGGGATTGCTATAGCTATTCAGTTAGGGTCGAAATGTCAGCCCTGTGGCACTCCTACAGATGGGAGAATTGCATACTGTCCTGTTCCTGCTTCCTGGAAATCATCTCACTTCAGTGCTCAGTTAATGAGAATTACCACTGTATTGGGTGTAGGTGGCAAGGTTTTTGCAGTGGGGGGGCTGCTTTGTGGGAAGAGGGGAGGCACTGCCCGTTTCCCACTGGCTTCAATGGACCCACCGCAGGACACAGCTGAGTCCATCAGCAAAGCTGGTGGCACCTCTGGAAAAACATATTTAAGAAAGGGTGGAAAATGCTGGACAGGCAGAGGAAGAGGGAACAAAAAAGAGTGAGAAACAGCAGTGTGAACACCAAAGTCAGAGAAGAAGAAGGAGGAGGCGGAGATGCTCCAGGCACTGGAACTGGTATTCCCCTACAGCCTGTGGGGAGGGCCATGGTGGAGCAGGTATTTCCCTGCAGCCCATGAAGTGACTCCACGCTGGAGCAGATGGATATTTCCTGAAGGAACTGCATCCTGTGGGGAGCCCACGCTGGAGCAGATTTTTTTCCTGAAGGACTTCAGCCTGTGGGAGAGCCCACACGGGAAAAGGGGAAAGTGTGAGAGGGAATGAGCGGCAGAGAGAAAATGCTATGTACTAACTCACCTCTGCACACATACCTCTCTGCGCCTTTCAGGGGCAGGGCAGAGGAGTCTGGAGTCAACTGGAGTCAACTCTGAAGCTGAGTTTTAGAACATTGTTTTAATGTTAGTCTTTGTTTCTCAGTACTCAAATCTATTTTAATTGGCAATAAATTAAATTAATGTTTTGCTCATGATATTAGCTGGTAAGCAATTTCCCTGTCTGTATCTGAAACCATGAGCTTTTCATCCTATTTTGTTCCCCTGTCCCACTGAGGAGGAGTGAGTGAGCAGCTGGACAAACATTTGGCCCTTAGCCAGGGCTAGCCCACCACAACCAGAAAAATTGTATTTAGCTAATTTCCCCTCTCTAGGAGAAGGAAAAAGGCTCCTACAGTGACTTGGTGGCATAATTTAGATCCTTTTCATTTTCTAGGTCTGTAAATAGTGCCTCTTCAGATTTTAGTGTTGCAGAATTAAATACATCTTCCTACTTTTCAAGAAAGACCAAACCCTTGTTGCAGTACATCGCTTGTACTCCTACCTACAACATTTTCAAAAAATTTCACTTTCTATGGTCTGATGTAAAGCCCATTAACACTGTTATAAAGCTTTTCATTTACTTTAATAGGCTCTGAATAGAACTCCAAATGGCAGCATAGTTTCAAGAAAATACAATTTCCAAAAGCACTGTGATGAGTAATACAGAAGTTACAGAAACAACTTATTAGTGAATATAATATAAATTTATTTAAATAAAAGATACCACTGTGTAGGGACATCAGTCACTTTTTCTGTATCTTTAATGTTTTGGAAACATAAAGATCTCAGTTTCTATCAATGAGAGTGTATTAAAAAAAAATGCATTTTGCAAATCTGGAATCTCTTCTTGCAGGTAGCTAAATCTTTATCATTGGATGGATTCCAAAAACTGTGAAACCACTAGTTTCAGTCAAAAGCAGAGGGGTTTCCACTGCCACTGGGAGTATGCCCACATGAAACATGCTACCCATTTATTATTTCATATTTTCCTGACATATTTTATTTTTATGAGGAAGGTGAATAACAAAACATGATATAAAAGGTAGAAGGGAAATGGTGTTTTTTCATTTGTGTACAAAGCTATCAAAAAAAAAAAGAGGAAATGCTTATTTCTTTCCTAGTCTTTACAATCATATCTGACACATTGCTTCAGATACTGTAGTTTCAAGATACAGTAAGAAAGAGTAAGAAATTAAACAACCCAAAGAAAAAGAGACACTATTCTATTTCGTGTGTAAACTGTGATGTATCATAGAGTACAATAGAAACTTATAAATTTTAATAAAGCTCATATAAATCAGTGGTTAATTTACCAAGTCTAAAGGCTAGATTCTCCCTGTATAAAGCAACCTGACTGAATCGTGCCACATTCATAATACACAAGAGATCTTGTTTCAGTGTAATCACTATTTTTTCTAGGTTTCCAGAGTTTGTTCATGTCGTGGTCTAACCTCAGTTGGCAACTGAGCACCACACAGCCGCTCGCTCACTCCCCCCTCCCCTGGTGGGATGGGGGAGAGAATTGGAAGAGCACAAGTGAGAAAAAATCGTGGGTTGAGATAAAAACAGTTTAATATTTGAAATAAAATAATAATAACAATAACAATGTAATAATAATAATAATACACAAAGCAAGTGATGCACAGTACAATTGCTC
>NW_008795041.1:5728765-5734478 GCF_000699145.1 Aptenodytes forsteri | reverse complement strand
AGTCCTTGGCTAGTGTAAGCACTACCTAGCAACAACTAAAACATCGGTGCGTTATCAACTTTGTTCTCATCCTAAATCCAAAACACAGCACTGTACCAGCTACTAGGAAGGAAATTAACTCTATCCGTGCTGAAACCAGGATAGTTCATTACAAATATGAATAGTTTTCCAGGAATACATGTAAATACTTTAGGAATACAATAGAGATGGTTTATCCTTAATGTCTACCCTAAGACTACATTAAGGGCAAAATCATACCTCACCAACCCGGTTGTCCTCTCTGTTGAGATGACTAGCTCTGTGAACAAGGGGAAAGCAGTGGATTTTAGCAAGGCCTTTGACATGGTCCCCCGTAGTAACCTTATAGCTAAATTGGTCAAATAGGAACTCAATAAATGGGCGACTGAGTGGCAGTGAGTGAAAAATTTGCTTTCCCATTCAGCTCAAAGGGTAATAATCAGCAGTACAAAGTCCACCTGGCAGCTGGTTACTAGTGATATCTCTCAGAAATCAAAACTGTGACTTTTTAAAATCTGGAAAATAAGAACAGCCAGATTTGCAGGGCAGAAGTTGATATGCTGGAGGACAGGGCTGGTATTCAGAGGGACCTGACAAACAGAACTGGACAAATGGACTGATGGGAACCTCAAGAAGTTCAAAAAAGGTAAATGCAAAGTCGTGCATCTGGGGAGGAATAGCTCCATGCACCAGTACCTGCTGCAGACTGGCTGACCGGAAAGCAACTCTGTGGAAAAGGACCTGGGGGTCCTGACAGGCACTATGTGTAACAGGAGCAATGTAGCCTCAGGGCATTAGCAAGAGTGGAGCCAGCAGGTAGAGGGAGGTGATCATTCCCTTCTGCTGAGCCCTGGTGAGACCACATCTGGTCCAGATCTGGGCTCCCCAGTAGAAGAAAGCATTGAGTTCACAGAGCTCTCCTTTGGTGCCATGTCCTTGCCAGCAACAAATGCTTATGTACTAACCTTTATAAACATTGGCTGTAAGAAAGGGGAACGCAGCTTGGTTGGTGGAAAGAAGTGAAAAATGTATACATGTAGATTAGTAACCACAGCAACCTAAAAGTAACATGAAGTAAACAGCAACAGTAGATGAAAAGGCTGGATGAAATGATCAAAACTAATATGTAATTGGGTGACCCGTGTACTGCATTGGATCCTTACAGGAGGAAGCATTGGAGTCATGTTCTTTTTGCTGGATCCACAACAAATTAAGCTACATGTTGTACCCAAATATGGAGTGCAGTCAGCACAACCCCTCCTTTATCACTGATTTGAGCCAACACAGGTGCCCTTTCCCAATTGCCTGACGGGGTAGGTGCAGAGAAGCATGACTTCCCAGGTGTAGCTATGGCATACACTGTAAATAGGCTGTATCTGTAACAGATCATGTGTGAATGAGATACATGTGCTGTGAAAATTATTAGAGGTCACTGAATCTGGTAGTCAAGGTTTAATGATGAATGCGGCTGAGCACAAATTCCTGATGGGTGTGCGCACACACCCATGCAAACACGCACAGAGCAGGCCACACACGACGACACACACAGTTTATACACTGGAGCAAGCTACCAGGATGGTCAGGGCACTGGAGCATATGGTGTTAAAGAGAGGATTGGGGACCTTGGCTTGTTCAGCCTTAAGAAAAAAAGGATCAGGGCATTCTTACTGTTGTCTGTACTGCTGGGCAACTGCAAGTTGATGACTGAAGGTGTAGAGCAGAGTCAGAATCTTCTCAGAAGGGTCCAGCAAGAAGATGAGAGGGAACAGAGAAAAGTTGAACATTGGATATTCAAAAGTAGGGAAGATGTTTTTCACCACGGGGGTGATCAAACACTGGAATAGGTGCCCAAAGAGGTTGTGGGATCTCCATTCTTAGAGGTACCCAAAAATCAAAAGGCTTGAGAAACCTGCTCTGATTGGACCTGCTTTGAGCAGTGGGTTGGACTCGATGACCTCTGGAGGACCCTTCCAACCTGAGTTATTCTGTGATTCTGTATCTAAACATCTAGTAGTCCAATTTGCTGTTCAGAAGTCTGATCTGTGAGTGTACAATACTCACTGGTATACAACGTCTGTGTAAATTCCTGAATCTATCTTTTCACTTCTACACTTAAGATCTGCATTATTTCTACCTGAAGTCAAAGGAAGCTAGTTAATTCAGACATACAATACCAGGCCTGAAAGTCTACAACGAAGAACTTATACATAGTGTACAAAACAAACGCAAAGTAAATTATAATAGTGTTCCACATAGCACTTCATCTTTACTTTATATGAGAATTGAGAAGCAGTAAAGAATCAGATTGCAAAGTAACTTATGACTCCTGGTTTCTTTTGGACAAGAAAGAGGCAACGGATCAGAAAAAAACTTTGGGATTTATTTTATCTTATTTAGTCTCAAAAATATAATTATAGTTGCTGGACAATCTGGGTCGATGTCTAAAACAGACATACAGTACTAAAGCCTTACCTGTTTTTGCAATGTTATTTGTTTTTGTAAGATGTGATTAGTTTCATTTACATTATTAGGCATATTCAAGTAAACTTCTGCTTGAGGAATATAAACTTGTGGGTTTCCTGTAGCCTGATCCCAAACTCTTCACGTAATTGATTGAACAGATCTTAGTACTGCAAAGAGCTCCATAAGAAAGATCTTTCATCTCCTTTCTGTAGTCTTCCAACAAAGTCTGCTTCTTGGCTATCTTATACACATCTTAGACTTCCATATATATGCATATATACAGTCAAATACAACTCTTTTTTTTTTTTTTTCTTCTGAAGTAACTTCAGCTCAGTATCTTTTAAAAAGAGTTAACAGACTTAATTTGGTAATTATTTGTGAATTTTTGTGGACTGTGTTATGTAAGAAGTCACAAAAAATAATAGCAATATCAGTCATAGTCCATTTTACCAAGGCCTGTAGTGACAGGACAAGGGGCAACAGTTTAAAACTAAAAGAGGGTAGATTTAGATTGGACATAAGGAAGACATTTTTTAGAATGAGAGTGGTAAGACACTGGAACAGGTTGCCCAGAGAAATTGTGGATGCCCCATTATTGGAAGTGTTCAAGGCCAGGTTGGATGGGGTTTGAGTAACCTGATCTAGTGAAAGATGTCCCTCCCCATGGCAGGGGTTTGGACTAGATGGTCTTTAAAGGTTCTTTCTGACCCAAACCATTCTATGATTCTATGATTTTTGGGTAAAAGAAACTGTAGTTCATGCCTTCTTCAAAAAATTATTTTTTAAAATCAGGGTGAAAGTGATGGTGAAAATCTGACTTTTAAAATTATCTTTTCTCCTAAAACACCGTGAAGACATTTCATTGTCCCAACAGCTCTAATATTGAAAGACATGTAATTATATTAAAAAACCCCCAAAACTTTATTATGCATAAGTTTCATCGATAATAAAAATGAACAAGACATTATCTGAGTTACATATTGAATATCAAAGGAAAATTAGCATTATATTGAGTGGGGCAGAAAGGGAAAACTTTACTGCTATTCATTAATCCCAGGGCTTAAACTATTAGTTACGATTAGCTAACTGTTGTTTGACCTATAATCCCACTGCTAATATCCACTGTCTCAAAACATTTTTAGAAAAGTGACTTACATTGACTTTTAAGATGATCTAATGAAGCATCTTCCTTTTTCTGTTGATTCTTGTTGTTACAACTAGAATCCAGATGAGCTGTAAAAATATCAGAATACTGCAAGAACACAGCAATTTTATCATTGTTATCACACCATATTTGCTTTAATTGGTAAATGATTGCTTTTAGTGGTATGTTATCAGCAGACTCTTCAAAAGCTTTTTCTCTGCCAAATCAAGGCTGCTGTCCAGCCTCCTGCTGTAAGAGGGTCAACACCTGATCTCAAAGAAGTTAATGTTAGCATTTACTTTGAGTTCAGAAAGTCTGGAATGAAACTCTGTTGTTGTATATTTTACAAAAACAAAGGCCAACACTGAAAGCACCTATCCTTAGGTTAAAATCACTGCGCACGTTTCCATAAGTTTTTTCACACTGTACTTCCAACTAAAATTCTTCAGGCCAATGAAAAGACTCTTTGATAGTAGAGATATATGCATTTATTTAAAAAGAGAAAACTGAATTAAAACTGTAATGCCAGTTCAGGGGGTGAAATTGAGGTCTTTTTAGCTGAAAAAATTCTTTACTGTGGAAAGAATGTGGGAAGATAGCATTTGAGAATTAATTTACAAATGCTTAGAAATAAAAGTTTGTTGTTGTTGTTCACATATCAACTCAAAGATTTTTGCATACCTCTCAGGTTTGCAAAATATCCAATGGCACTGCTGGGAGCTGTTCATCCTGAGCGTTTGAGATGACTACAGAACATCTGTGTTAGTAAGTAGGTTTCCTACTGCAGCTGATGAGGAAAAATTCTTATATTGCCAAGACTCCAAATGGGTCATGAGTTAATCACTATGACTACATACTAACTTACATTCTGTGCCTTACCACATCCTAAATATATGCGTGTCTGATCAGACATCTCTGGAAACTAAAATACAGGAGGCTGGTTTGTGCTGGAGTCTCTCTCCTGCATAGTCAGGCGATGCCCAGTGCTGACTTTCAGAGCAAAAAACTTGGAAGTGCTCCTGGGCCTAATGTTTACATACTTGAATTGTAAAATAGCATCACTCCAACAGCTGCATGAATAAAATACTAATTTAATTGCATATGCACAGAGTACAATTTCAAAGAGCTTGATAAGCCAAATAAAAAATCAAACTTTCTATACGTTTGTCACCATTAAGTATCATTTTCACAATCAAGTATTTACATGCTGCCTCCTGGTGCCAACACCGTTTGAAAAGAGTACATTGCTGTAGCAGTGAGCTTTACTTCATTGTCCCCTGTTGCAAAGTGTTGAGGAAAACAGGATCCTTGCATTGATTTCAATGAGTTGTAATATGCCACTTGTTAGGTAATGACTGTCAATTTCTCAAGTTGTCCGGAAATCAGTTTTCATGTAGATCGTATTAAGTGTGACGTATGGCTACCTTATTCAGGTATTTGTTTGTTTAAAAGAAATAAGGGGTCTCGTTAGGTCATGCAGAGAGGAAATGAGAAAGGCAAAAGCCCAGCTAGAATGCAATATGGCTGCTGTCATTAAAGACAACAAAAAATGTTTTTACAAATATATTAACGACAAGAAGAGAGCCAAGGAGAATCTCCATCCTTTATTGGATGCAGGGGGGAACATTGTCACCAAGGATGAGGAAAACGCTGAGGTACTTAATGCCTCATCCTTTAAAAGGCAGACCAGTTATCCTCAGGGTACTCGGCCCCCCGAGCTGGAAGACAGGGACGGCGAGCAGGATAAACCCCCCACACTCCAAGAGGAAGCAGTTAACGACCTGCTACACCACCTGGATGCTCACAAGTCTATGGGGCCAGATGGGATCCACCCGAGAGTGCGGAGGGAGCTGGCGGAGTTGCTCGCCAAGCCGCTCTCCATCATTTATCAGCAGTCCTGGTTAACGGGGGAGGTCCCGGGCGACTGGAGGCTTGCCAATGTGACGCCCATCTACAAGAAGGGCAGGAAGGAGGATCCGGGGAACTACAGGCCTGTCAGCCTAACCTCGGTGCTGGGGAAGATTATGGAGCGGTTCATCTTGAGGGCGCTCACAGGCATGAGCGGGACAACCAGGGGATCAGGCCCAG